>NC_061122.1:73021756-73128490 GCF_002878395.1 Capsicum annuum | reverse complement strand
ACTATCTAAGCTATGCTATGGATATACATAAAATAAAATATTATAGTCCTATCCTAACGGCTAAGGGATAGGTCTTATCCTTTGGGAAGGGATATGCATTATCTGTTATGACTAGATAATGCTTATATTTATTCACAACGGTCCCTACTATCATGTTGGGGGGGAAATAAAAACAAAACAAACTATTTTGTTGGCATGTGACAGCATATGCAATAAGGTTAGTCAACAGCTTGCAAGCAGGTACATCAATAGCTTCATAGGCATTTTTTAAGTAAGTGGATAAGCTCCTTCTCTTCAATGTAGTTAAGTCAACAACTTCAAAAACCCATCTGATAGGTAACCCACTGAGGAGAATTTCTTGGAAAATAGGGTAACCCACTAGAAAGGGTAACCCACTGGCGAGGGTAACCCATCTGATCGGGTTTCCTTGGAGAGACAGGAAACCTACTAGAAAGGGTAATCCACTAGAGGAGGTTACCCATTGGGAAGGGTAACCCTCTCGATAGGATAACTATTTTGCACATGTCATCTGGCGGTATCCTTTAAACAGTGTTGAAAGGTTCTGGTGGTAGTGAGCTCGTGTATCCTTCTTACACCCATGAATCTACTCCATCCTTCTGCCTGAGGGATTTTTGATCTTCCAAGATTCTCTTCATCGATCAGGTAAAGTAACTCCTTCTGAATAATGAATCTTCATATTCGGTTTAGGAAGCTTCTAGTCCTATGCTTTTGATAGAGCCAGTGACTTCATCTTTAGTGATCTCATACTGTGGCTTATAGTTTTGTTACTCATCGGACCTGATCCCAGTAGGAATAACCATCATCTATATAGTTTTATTTTCTGTATTCTTTTGGAAAGATTTCCTTTGGAATGTATCTATTCTGCTAAAAAAAATAAAGCACTGGGATTCATAATATTTATCTTTAAGAAAGAGTATGGTCATGGAAAATTACTAGAGAAGTGAAATTTCAGGCTAAGCTTGGATGTCATGGCTTGAGATTCCAACAACGCAATGCAGCATGTAAACCATTGCATCGTAGGAATCCTTGAAACATCGACTCCAGTATTCTTACGGCTTGAACCATAGCATAAATCTCTTCAAAGAAGGTTGGATTAAATCGAAATGCCTGAAGGAATCACACTTGAACTTCATGAGAATGTAGTGCTAGTGGCATAGATACCAGAATGGTCACAGGAGTTTTTGCAGGAAGTTGTTGGCCAGTGAAATAAACACATGGCAGAAGGGATATTCTCGGTGTACTCCAAAAGGCTTCAGAATAGATCTACCATATTTTATGAACACTTGAAGCTCGTAGAAGTTTTGTATAGATGGATCAAAGGGATCCACATACTAGTTGAACAGATTTTGAGGGTAATCTGCTATCCCAAAAGACAGTATCCCTCCCATGTTGAGCATGAGGAATTGGCTAGCCTAATTCTTATAGTCTTCTTCGCTGCTGGATATAAGGTAAAGATCATCAGAATAAATGTCACCTTTTGTTCATATACGTCTATGGAGAATAGGGTGTCCTCCATCGATTCTTCTTCCAGTGAGAAGACTAATTCGAGGTCGTCCTCCGTGTTGAGATAGATTCCTGTGTGATTGGCTATCTCTTCAAAGAGGTGGACTGAGTCCTTTAACTTCATGGCTTGAGAACTATTTCTGGCAAAGTGGCTAGGCATTTTCCAGATAAAGCAGCCATCGGGTTTCTTCTTGTAGTTGGCTGGGCTCCTACGTCTAATGTACCTGGTTCCCTGGGTAACCCTACTCTTGTCATTGGGTGACCTTAGTAGTTTGAACCTCCTAAAAAGCAGACGTCTTTTCGTACTCATCTTGCAGTATGGGCAGGTGAAGTCAAACTTGGTGACGAGGTCGTGTTTACTGTAGGCTCGATCAAGGACTAGACTATTTTTGATGATTTGCTTTAGCATGGTCCTCTTGATGCACATGTTGTCTAGGTCCTGGAAGTTGGCCTGCCAGATGTAGCCTATTTGTGGGATGATTATGTACTTGAACTACTCCTCTACAATTATCATCATGCGGTTTTCTAGCATCATCGGAAGTGATGATATGATGTCTTGCTTCAGGCTGGGATCCCTACCTAACTCAAAGTAGATCCTTATTATCCTCTAAAATTGGATATCGATGGCATTTTTGATGAAAAATATATACTTCATCTCAAAAAGCTATTGTCGGAGCTTCTTGTTTCTCTAGCCTCCATCTCTGTAAAATACCTTATACAGGATCCTGATATTGAAGGCAAAGTCTTGGGATGTCAAATATATGTTCTTGTCTGAAATCCCAAGAGCGTTCCACCAGTCTCTAAGTATGCCGGAGAATTTGGATGTGAACTCTGAGAGTATTATGTATTTGTCCCACTCAACTAGATTCATCGTTGCCATTCAAGTATAGAAGTCATGGATCCACTGAGGCCAGACCAAAATCTTTATGTCATCGTGGGTGAAGTTGTGAAATCTAGTTCTCATAGTGTTTCTCGTTGATGTACCTAGATCTGGCCTTCTTTCTGGGATTGGATCATCCGTCATCCCATCTTAATCATTGACAACCTCGGAGACCTCTAGCTCCTTAAAATGGTTCATGTATATCGGTGGATAGTCTTCTTCTAGAGATTTAATTGAGGACTCAAGAGTATCCTAAACATGTTCTCGTGAATCAATAGTCTCTTTGCTGTTGTCCACATATCTATCGGCTAAAAAGTTATCATCAGTGTTGGATTATGCCTATGCATTAGACGAATATCCATTACTCGAAGCAGGATCAATGGGATCCGCATCCTAGATCTGTTCGTTGCACTTCAGATATTCTTCAAATAGATCTAGGACTATCGTGGCTTGTTTATTTGGGATGGCATCAAATTCGATATTCAAGCCATATAGATGTATGAGAAGATGATCTGAATTAGTTTTTGTATCATGATGGGGTGGCAACCACTTGTGGTTTAGAAGGCCATCTTTTAGCAAGGCATTCCATTTTTTATCTGCATATGGCACTTTTGGCTTGTGGATTATTAGATTGTTATCTGGGAATGTGATTTCATAGTCAGAGATCATCATGATGTCTTTGTCTATATCCGACTCCATTTTCTCTCTTGGTCTACTTCTGAGTTTCATCGGCTTTCTCTTGGCAACGATGGTATCTTTCCTATCCCATACATATTTTGCAATATCCAATTCCTTTTTTTCTTCAGAATCCGGGGATATCGGCATATGTGATCTCAAAGTAGGAGTGGGAAAGATGTGGCTCATTTTTGGGGAAGAGTATGCATGTAGAGACACAGGGAATAAGGTTGGATTTGGTAATGATCTGTGGGTTCTCTGGGGTTGAAACCCACCGTGTCTTAGCAGTTTGATTTGTTTCTTCAGAGAAGCCATTTCCTTCTATTGGTGGTTGAAGAAATGAGACATCGAAGTGTCTGTCGCACATATATCATACTGCATAGATTGGAGCCTAAGCTCCAACTAGCGGATAAGTCCATCATGCTAAGTAGATGCTTGTTCTGCTTTCTTGGTCATTCCTTCGACTTTGCTAGCCAACTTATTCTAAGAGTGATCAACATTTTTCACGGCTTGATTGATGCTTGATAGCATCCTATTTTGAAAAATGATAGTTTTAGATTGCCAGTTGAGTGTTTCTTTGGTGTCGCCGAGGGGCATCTTCTCTCCAGACGGTACGATAATAGTTTTTGCCGGTATCTTTAGAGCGTGGCTCGTGGTATCCTCTTTGAAGGGTTTTTTGCTTAGGATGTCATTTGTGTAACCGGTGATAGAGTGAGACATCAAGAAGAGTTTGGTAGCGGGTTGGTTTTCTTTGGTTTTGGTGGTTTTGGCATATGTTGGAGATAGCGAGGTGGCCCCTTGAAATAGGTGGCATCTGTAATTCAACTTCCATGGATAGTGTTTTGAGAAAGGACATTTGTGCCATACAGTATAGTTTCCATCATGATCGAAGTATTGTATCGAGCATGCTCTTCTATATAGTTGTCTATGAGCCAACGCATGAACTCTAGGTCATCTGTCACCCTTTGGCCATCTAACAATGGGATGTCATTGGAAGGTTGATACATATGGATTGAGAAGGTGGTTTTTGGAGGCTTCTTTAGGTGTGAGTGGTTGAAGTTAATTGTGACGGTGTTGTCACTCCTTCTGGCAAAGGTTTTCTCCTTGGACTTGAGAGGTTGAGGATAGTCTCTCAACTTCTCATAGTTTATGACCCATGAATCTAGGAGTACTTTCACAAGTTTATCTCTGGGTATCTATTTTTGGATTTGGTGACACTGAGTGGTTCCGTTGGTGGAATCTATATTTAAGAACAAACCATTGCTACTACCTGGAAGGGATAGATCCATAGCGTAATTCTAAACCCAACAAGCTACCTGGTAGTGGAGAGTTGCCTGGATTGCATTTCTGGCATGTGGAGCTCTGTGTATCTAGACCTCGATCTTCAATGCCTTCGTCAGATATGGATTAGAGAAGGACATATTGAAGTTGGGGAATATAATAATGAAGATTGTCCCATTGTTCGGTGTGATTTTTGAAGTTCCCAAGTTATCATGTTGGTATTCGTTGTACCTGGTATCAAGGAGGGAAAGACGTGCCACCACGGGCTGGGCTTTTCTTCCATGCTATTACAACGCAACCTTAACAACACCAAAGTGGATATGGGTGAAGCCTTGGTTCCTCCACTATATAGAAAAATCTTGCGGCATCTCTAGAGTGATGAACTATTTCTCTTGAGTTGCTAGAATAGGATCCTGGTCTAGTTTCGAGAGAGCAACATATTATTTAACTCATTTTGGTCTTTGCGGCACCAAAGAACGGATCTGCAGCCATGGGTTACATACCATTATTGCAAAGGCAGAGTAATGGTTTTGGAGAGGTAGATGTGTTGAAGATATCTTTTGTTCAAGAGGAAGCACATCTACTTTATGTATGAATCAAATTTGCATGACAGAGTTTTGGAAGGGGACATATTTACTTGCCCTACAGATCTACATGAACCGGACCTACCTAAAGAAGGAAACTCAAGGGAAGAAATATTTTTGTATTTTTTGACTTGTAAAAACATGATGTATTTTTTCCAGAGATATATGCAAAAGACTCAACAAAAATGAAAATCATTTTGTGTTTTTATTGACTGACTCTACATATTTGTGCTAAAGATCTAAGGAAGTAACTACAACTCGATTATGTACAAGATGCGGAATACTATACTGGAATACACTAACTCTGACAATTAAAATAAAATTATGACACTAATATGTATAGGAAATAAGTAGTAAAACATGGAAGATAAAACTAAAGACAAATCAAAGAGGAGTAGTTTTGACAAGTAAAACTAAAAACTAAGAATAAAAAGGTAAAGCTTGCTCACTTGTTTGGAATCAGCAGAGGTGGATGTAAACTCCTGCTTCCCCCTAACCTCTGGGAGTAGGGATGGCTCTGATACCAAATAGGTGGGGATCCAGAGGGGCACAAAAGAATGCCGGAGAGAGTAGTTAGGCGGACAGGCAGGAAACCCTTAATTTTGTCATGAAAGGCGATTTCACGACTATGTAGGCGGCACACCATACAAAATCAAAGCTTTTGTCAAACACCACAGACACAATGACTAACTTTCAAATAGGTTTCAACACCATCGAGGTGCTATACCTTAACAAGACAAAGCTTTCATCAACACCACAGACACAGAGACTAACCTTTCCAACATGACAGGCGATTCACGTCCATATAGGTGGCATGCCATACAAAATCAAGGATTTTAATCGACACGCCATAGCTTTTGTACGACTGAGCTATGCATCCTTATAGACTGTTTACTTTTTATATACAAATCATTTGCAACCCTTAACGAGATAGATTGACTTTGGAACTGCAAGATACACATCAAGGATGGTTTTCCTCAGCAACAAAGACTTCACAACCCAAAAGAGGGATGGCTTGAATTTTTCAGTCTTAGAACATATGAGAGTTCTTGTCTCCTTAGTGCATATATGTTTCGTTTTTGCCTAAAATGGGTCTTATAGTGGCTCTCCCTATCCTGTTGCCCTTAAAACGGCTGCAGAACAAAAGGTGTACTTAGGCAGACCCCAGATCTGTATGTTCTCTCACAGATATTAGATCTTTTTAGAAAGTTATGGCATGGACTTAGCCAAGTTTATTCCATATTCATGGTAAGGACTTAACATCTACAACGCATGGTAAGTACTTAGATATCAACGTCCCGTCGACAAAGCCAACTTTATTTCATAAACATGGAAAGTAACTCTGGGGTACCATTGTTGCCGTCGCAATTGATAATGCCCAAACTACACCTCTTAATAAGAATGTAAGCGATCGTGGTCAATATAAAACCCAACTAGGTTTGGTTCGAATCCCACAGGGAATATGGTATGAACATAAGTTGTTTGCAAATTAATCAACTGATAGTTGGATATTTTCATAATTGGGGGTTTTTAGTTTAATAAGCAATTTTTGGTTACGTTAGTTTCAGTATTTGCAATCAAGAGTTTATGAAAAACCATAATTAGGTTCACTGGAGATTTTAGTCCTTGACAGATGCTACTAATGGTTCAGGATTCTCATGGTAAGTAGGAAAACAAGTTGTCTTTATCAAAGTTATTCTTAAATGTCTCTCGACCTACTTAAGGATTTTATTACCTAACCTCTCGGACTTAGGGAATTTATATTCACTTCCTAGATTTTACCTCAGGTTAACCAACCTTATTACAATGTTGATTATTAAATGGAGTAATTCCAAGTCCCTGTTGATAATTCACTTCCTACTATATTTGATTTCTTTCTCAAGAAAATTAAAGCAGGTGCTATCTATTTTTTGCAACCAACAGACAATAATTAAAACTTCAGAATCATCAAAGAGTCCTACCATCTTTCTATTCTTGAACACTCAATACCTTATCAGGACCTAACCCTAGATCCCAAAATTCAAGTTAAAGGAATTTTGCCACTCATGACGTAATAATCAAAACACCTAGATGAATTCATGATTTGAAAGATAAACTTACCACAAGATGAATAAAAACTAGAGATTCTCAGATTAAATCACAAAGGAAATCCCAAAATAATGAATATAATCTCTTCCAAATAATTTCTTTCTCAAGCCAAAAGTAGAGAGAGAAAATATCAAAGTACATTGCTCAAAACTCGATGTACTGAACTTCTAAGAAAACCCTAAACAAGCCTTTAAATAGTTCACCATAATTATAGAAACAAAATAATAGAATTTAGAAATCCCTCGGATTAGGTGATGACATTTGTGATAGCCTATCAGGAGGTTGACGAATTATCACAAATGTCGTCAGTTTCCTTTATTCTTTTGGTACTGCTTCCTACTGCTGATCATGAAAAGTGATGCCCTATCAGCTCCTTGATGACCTATCATAAAATTTCGTCAAGTCTCTTCTTTAGTTCTCATGTGCTTCCTTAGGTTGACGGTATTCTTGATGGCTTATCAGATCCTTGATGACCTATCACAAAATTTCATCACAGCTTTCAATCTTAGGCCAATTCTTTGTCTATGGCTGACAATAAATCTGATAGCTTATCACAAGGTTGATGACTTATCAGAAATGTCGTTAGCCATACTTTTTCCTCTATCTACTTCTAATTTCAACTCCTTTGCTTCCATTCTTGGTTGTTCTCTATCATATTAGCTTCTACTGTAAAATCAAACATAAACAAATGAAAAACGATAAAAGTTGCTTAAGACTTGCAATTATTCTTAGCTAAACGGCTTAAATGTGTTAGCATTAGCTCACAAATCAACACCCTCAACATAAAACAATTGCTTTTCCTCAAGTAACTCAATACGACTAAGAGAATACAAGTCATATTTGGCAGTCAATCATCCACATTATCTCAAAAAACTTTAACCATCTCCAAGGTAAATTAATTCAAGAACAATGAAGAGCAGCAATGCAACACACAAGACTCAAGATACGACATCAATTCAGTTACAATAACCATGCATCTACTAGTATTACACTACCCAAACAAGTAAGTGACATTCAATATAACTAGTGTACCCTCACAGTAAAGAAATCCCGCTCTTCTCATATGAAGAATTATATATCTAACCATGGGGACAACCAAAACACTCACTCTTAGAACAAAGTTCCAATCAGTGTATGCCAAGTACCATAGGCTTTCCCTTATATTCATTACCCAGATCTTCAGATAGGTCAGCTAGGATAACTATAAGACTTTTCATAGGCTTGTAATATAGGCTAGAGGCTGGTATGATGCTCAATGGTATTTAAAGTGACTAATCCTCCTTGACACTACAATAGATTTTTTTGTTTTTTTTGGGGTTTCACTCATTAGCCTTTCCACTCTTCTCTTTTCTTGATCACACTTATTTAGGATGGGTGCAGTCTTTTCTCAATTACTTAATCTTTTTCATAATTTTTTCCTTGCTATTTTCCTTTGCACCCAGCATTTTATTCTTTTCTTTTATGCTACCTTTCTTCATACTTATTCTATATCATGCACCCCTATGATAGCCACCCTCAACTTAGGCCATTTTCCTGAGTCAAGGTGCACACAAGGAGGACCAGGGCTAAAATAGGTTCATTTTGATCTAAATGGGAAGGTGACAGGTGTCATACAAAGAAATAGGCTAATTTGGCTCAAAATAGGGATCAAGGGATATTATACACATAGGGAAGGTCATTTAGGCTAAAGTGAGCTAATATTAAAATGGCCTATGATCCTTTCCTAACCCCTATCCTTCAAACTAGGTAAGACTAATCGAGAAAGTTCTGGCTTCACCATACAAAGGGAACTAAGTAGCTGCTCACACATACATGGCACACACGTATAACACAAGCTATGACTCATTTAGTTTATGCAGCTATTTAGCAATAATTATTAAGTTACTATAACTAATGCCATACAAAGATGCACAGTGATCACACTTGAATGCAAATCACACAGTTAAAGGAGTAGACCACTTGAAGAGGTGTTCAAAAATCACAAAATAGTTCAACTGCCTCAAGTACAAGTATTTATCCTAATCGGCTAGAAAATTTTACAACAATAATTTACTCTACACCCTCAACTTAAAATCAAAGAAAATCCAAACTTAGGTTTAGAGTATACCTGGAATGGATCAATCCCAGGGGTCATGGTTTCCTAACCCTGCTACTGTATCTCCATCAGAATCCTTGAACTATTCTGGTATAGCTGGTCTATCAGTCTCAGAAGGCCTACTGGTGGAGGCACCTACTGCTCTCATTCAGATGGCTGTCTCCCATATCTCATTGTCTGCTAAGGACTCAATCCTTTCCTTCTTCATGTTCTTCTTTTCAAAGTTCTTTCTTTCTAACTTCTATGCTTTTCTATCTTCATCATTATTGGGCCTCTCTCTCTTTTCATTACCTTTTTTCTCACCTTTCTTTTTATTTTTTTCACTAGCTTCTTTGTGAGATCAAGTGTCGGGATTTCTCCCTCAAACTCCTCAGCTACCGAGTTTACTTTTGCCATAAAGTGGTGATGCTGTAGCTTTTCAACCTCCACCTTTACTTTATATAGGTCTAATCTAAATAATTCTATCTCTAGAGCAGACCTCTCTCTCAACTGAGCATTGAAGCGGTTCTCCAATCCATTAATCTAGCCTGGTAGATCCTTGTAAGGTTCGAGTATAGCCATAACCCTCTTGTCCATTACAGCTGTAAATTTCATGGCAAAGAGTTTAAGATGAGCCTCACACCACTTGGACTATTTTGATACTCTTCTAAAATTTATAAGGTTGAAGGCAAATTCTATTGTAGGCACCGCAGCTAGAGAAATTGTCTCAGTTCTGGGCACTGATGATTCCGCCATTGTTGTGAATGTTGGAGGTACAGCTTTAGAATCAAGAATCTCTTCATTAGGCACTAAACTAGTACCTTTGATCGGTGGGTTAGTGGGAATCTCTGCGCCCCTATCAAACATTAGCCTTGGCTGATTTTCCTCATTTTTGATAGGATTATGGTTCTTTTTGGCAAGGAGTTCTTCTTCTAGCCCTACAATCTTTGGCGTATTTGCTACCCTGTACAACCTTGTAATTAAACAAGGGAAGGGATATGCCGTATCAAACCTCGAGACACAAATTTTTATCTCTTCGACAATAATTTCTCCAAAATTCAATGTAAGGTTAGCCACAAAGTTTTCTACTAATATTGATCTTTGATCCCCGAGGATATTTTCACCATCTATGGGCATCAACCATGTACATACAATACCCCACCTGAATCTTTCCTCTGAAGTCAATGAGGCCTTGAAGATCCTTTTACTTGGATTTGTTAGCTATTTCAATTCCCCATCGGCTATGAGTGTGGCTAACCAATTTTGCTAATTTCCTGATGCCTCAACCAGGCATATAAATGAGATGAAGTGGCCTGACGAGTAAAGTTCAATCCATGAAGGAACCTATTAATTTTTACTTCAGAAACATCCACCATTACGCCCTGCACCAGAACTTTATCCAATAAAGGTTGGTCAACTACTTTCTCTCCTTCTCTACTCATATTTTCCAAGCGAGCTTGGTAGGTTGCATAGAACTCCCTAACTAGTGTAGGGCAAAATGAATTTCCTCCTCGTGTTGTCAATCCCAAATCATATCTATGAAATTTCTGCACCACTTTCGGGTACCTGCTCAACCCCTTAGTGATAATTTTCTTCTCTTCAAAGATTGGCCTCTTGACAGCTCTTCTATTGGTTTAGTGAAGCTCATCAAAAAAGATTTTTTGAGCTTTAGGAATCTACCATCTAGTGCCATCTCAGACTTTAGGATTCTTGCATTTGACCATAGTTCCCCAAATAAGAGAGTCTTTGTCATCTTGTGGCTCAGTAGAAGGGGACTCAATTAATTGTCCCTCGGATTCAGGTTGCCCAGACTCAGGCTGATCTTAATCATGCTCTTCAGATAGAGCATATTCAGGCTCTTGTTGCTCAGAGGATGACTTCTCAGAAGTTGTAAGCTTGGATATTGTTGGCTCAGTGTCACTTTCTTCACTGTCTTCCACCTCAACTGGTAGGTGTGGTGAAGTATTTTTAGAAACTTGCTTCTTCTTTTGCTTCCTGAGAAGAGGCTCTTCCTCTTCTTAATCAGACTCTTCTCTGAGATATACTTCCCTTGGTCACTTTCTTTATGGATTTTGAGTTATTTTCTTTGGGTGCCATTTCAAGGCCTATAGCAAGTGAAAAACTGTTAGTTGACCCTCAAGAGTACAAACACAACCACATTGATCATTGAAATTCCATACCCATTTAAAGGGTTTAGTAATGCTTCAGGTCCCAGGTGTGACGATATTACTTGATAATCCGTCACATTTGTGATAGCTTATCATGAATGTCGTTAGCCTAAAACAGAACCCATGAGATTTTATCAACTTCTAATGAAATTTATGATAGGCCATCACAAACGTGATAGCTTATCACAAATGTCATCAGCTCTAAACAGAACCCACAACATTTTTAGCAACCTTTCACGACATTCCTGATAAGCCGTCACAGTTGTGATAGCTTATCATGAATGTCATCAACTCTTATCAGAACCCCCAACTTAACTTTATTTCAATTTTGGGACCCATTTTTTCTTAAAATCCACTTGAGTTTTGTGTTTGAGCTAAACTTTTAAGCCTTAGGCTTGCATAGCAAACCCTAATTCCGATTTTGAGCTCTTTTTTCCAAGTTGGACTTGGTTAAACCTTCTTGAACTTGAGTTTACCTCAGCTTACCACTTACAAATTAAAAAGAAAGGTCAGGTTTCAAGCATACCTAATGGACACCTTCTCTTTGATTACACTCACAAGAAGAAGTAAAGAGAGGTTTTTGATTTTAATTGTAAGACCATGCACACACAAGGAATCTTTCTTCTTGGTTTACATGGAAAGATTTTAAAGAAGGGAAGAAAATATTCTAAGTATGGAAGGAAAATAACTTAAAGAAATTAAAAAATAAGCGGGAACGTGGAAAGGAAAAGTTGTGGACCGGGTTGGGTCTTTTTAATTTGGCCCACATTTTTAGCTAATGTTTGGATTTTTGTGACGACATTTCTGATAAGCCATCACAATGGTGATAGCTTATCACAAATGTCGTCAGCCTTGATAGACCCTTCTTCAGAGCTGAGGTCTCTGATGACAAATCTGACAGCTTATCACAATCGTGATATCCCATCAAAAGTGCCGTCTAGGGATCTTGGCTAAATACATCAATTTCACCTTCTTTGAACTATAATCTACTACAAAAATAAATAAATTACTCGAGTATAAAAATTTTGGGTTGTCTCCCAATAGCGCCTCATTTAATATTGCGACACGACTTGGTTATCTTGACAACTCAAACTTTGTCCAGACAACCTATTGATACCTCTTTACCATCTTTATAGAATATGTCCACAATTGAGAAAACACTTATCTCCTTTGCCGGTGTCATGGATGAGTATATTTTGAATCTTGCTTCCTTGTCTTTAAGCCTGAACTATGGCTCATTCAACTCCATGTCTACGATCTCTCTCCCAGTTGTAAGGAATGGTCTACCCAAAATGATGGGCACTTCGAAGTCTACGAGAATACGTCCATAATTGAGAAAACACTTATCTCCTTTACCGGTGTCTTGGATGACTATATTGTGAATCTTGATTCCTTGTCGTTGAGCTTGAACTTTAGCTCATTCAACTCCATGTCTACAATCTATCTCCCAATTTCAAGGAATGGTCTACCTAAAATGATGGGCACTTCAAAGTCCACCTCGCAGTCCAGGACTTCAAAATCAGTAGGCAGAATAAAGTCAGCTACCTTTACCAATACGTCATGTAATACACCCATTGGCCATTTTACAGACCTATCTACCATCACTAATCGCATGTTCATCGGGGTAGGATCCCCCAAACCTAATTTCTTGTACACAGCAAGAGGAATTAGATTTATACTGGCTCCTAAATTGCATAGTGCTTTTCTGAAATTTAGGGACCCAATAGTACATGGGATGGTAAACGCTCTAAGATCTGCCTTTTTCTGCACTAAAGACCTTATAGAAATAGCACCATAATGAACGAGATTGTCCCTTAGTTCATGTCTAACCTTCAATTTCTTAGTCATAAGGTCTTTCATGAACTTCGCGTATCCTGGTATTTGCTCGTGTGCCTTAACCAAAGGAACATTTATTGTCAATTACTTGAGTACTGCCTTGAATTTGCTGAATTTTGCATCATCAGTTTTCTTCTTCTATCATTGAGGAAAGGGAGTTGGTGGTCTTGGGATAGTTTTCATCACTACCTCCTTATCCTTCTCTTTACTTCTTTTCGGAGCATCATCAGAATTATCCAGCTTCTTAGACTCCATTGAACCACTTTATTCCAGTTTAATATCAACTGCCTCATCAGCTATAGTTTTCCCACAGAAGGGCCAAGTAATATCTTACCACTTCTAGTGGTAATAGCCATGCATGAGCCTTCATTTTACGGATTCTGGACCATATCGATTGGTAACTTTCTACTCTTCCTCTGGTTGAATGCTGCAGAGAGTTTGCTTATCTGTTGCTCCAATTGTTTGATTGTGGTAGAGTTTGAGTATACTAACTGATGGGTGGATGTCAGATCGCTCTACATGGTGGTCACACCAAATTTGGTAGCCTACACTCCATTCAAAAACTTAGCCATCATGTCCTCTATGGACATCTTTTCAAAACTTGTTGAAACAGCCTAATTATTTCCAGGAGGAATATATAGCATGCTCCTATCATTGTTATTCCTCTAATTTCCCTGCTCTCTATCTTTTTAACCAGGATTATCATAAAATTTAAGACCTTGATTCCCTTGGCTATTGCCTTGGAAACCCCCCTGATTATTAACATAGTTAGCCTCTTCTTCTGCATCAGCTCAATCCTATCCTGAGATCCCACAACTTTCACCTTCTCAACCTTGCCTGATAGAAAGTTTATGGTTAGAAAGTCCATCTGTTTTTTTAGGTGAGCCATGTATTGGTCAGTTACTCTTCTCTCCTGTGTTGTTTTGTAGTAATACCTACAGAAGTAGTAGGGCTGGCCACCACAGAGTCTCTGGTATGCCATGCCCAACTCTGTTTGGTCATTCTGTCCAGTATCTCTGAAACCTCTAGGAATGTAAGATCAACAAATGAACCACCAGTAGTATTGTCTACAATTGTCTTTGTAACAGAGTTAAGAGCCCTGTACAAAGTCTCCATTAAATCAATGTCAGTTATGTTATGGTTTGGACACTACTCCATTAAATGAATGTCAGTTATGTTATGGTTTGGACACTATGTCACCTTCTTCTTGAATCTTTCCCAGGTTTCATGCAATTCTTCAGTCGGGAGCTGCCTAAAGTTGCTGATCTCGTCCCTAAATTGTACTCTCCTGGAAGAGGGAAAGAACCTTTCTAGGAAAGCTCATTTCAACTACATCTAGTTGGTTATAGAATTGGGTGTCAGATTATTTAGCCATAATGTTGCCTTCCCAAATAGAGACAACGGAAACAATCTCTACCAGATAGCATTCTGGCCCACTCCTAGGTTATTAAAAGATTTACAAATGGTGACAAAATTCTCCAGATGCAAGTTCGGGTCGTCTCCAGGAAGGCCACCAAACAACCCCTTCAGATTGAGGAGTTAGATTATAGTACTCGTAATGTTGAACGTGGCCCCAGGTTACAACGGTGGAGGAATGATTGCACCCATTGCCCCTGCTCCATCCATTCCATCATTATTATCATTGAGATCAGACTAGACCGGCTGGTACGCTTATCTTTTTTGGAACGGATGATTCCTGTTAATATTACGCCGTACTAGTGCAGCTATCAGTTTTGCACGCCTTGGGTTACTAGGATTCAGAAACTCCTCGTCTCCCAAATCTCCATCCTTAGGGTGTAGATGTCGTTGTTGTTGTTGGACATTTTGCACATTCACCTGGCTTGAGATAAGGCTGCCAGTCTACCAGCCTCTTGCTGTTCTGCCATTCTTCCAATTCATTGCGGTTCAAAATTAATTGGTAATAATGGTTCTTCAGAACTTATGCTTCTTGGCATACACTGTAACGATCCTTCAAATAAATAAAAACAACAAATAGATGTAAAACTAGGAAACTTAACTAACAGTCAATTTGCGCACATAAACTTATGTTTACAACCGTATTCCCCGACAACGATGTCATTTTTTATAATGCTTAAACTACATCTCTCACAAAGAATGTAAGCGATCATTGTCAATATAAAACCCAACTATTTTGGGGTTGAATGCCACAGGAAATATGGTTTAAACGTAAGTCATTTGGAAATTAATCAACTGATAGTTGGATCTTTCCAGAAATGAGGGGTTTTTAGTTTAACAAGCTATTTTGGTTATGTTGGTTTCAGTGTACATAATCAAGAGTTTATGAAAAAACCAGAATTATGTTCACTAGGGATTTTGGTACTTGACAGATGCTACTAGTGGTTCAAGATTCTCATGGTAGGTAGGACAACAAGTTATCTTTATTGAAGTTATGCTTAAATGTCTTTCGACCTACTTAAGAATTTAATTACCTAATCCTCTCGGATTTAGGGAATTTATATTCACTGGCCAGATTATACCTCAAGTTAACCAACCTAGTTACATCCCTGATTATTAAACAGAGTATTTCCCTGTCCTTGTTGCTAATTCACATCCTACTATATTTGATTTCTTTCTCAAGCAAATCAAAGAAAGTGGTATCTATTGGTTACAACTAACAGACAATAATTAAAACATCAGAATCATCAAGGAGTCCTACCACCTTTCGAATCTTGAACACTCAAAACCTTATCAAGACCTATCCTTAGATCCCATAATTCAAGTTAAGGAAATTTAGCCACTTATGATATAATAATCGAAACACCTATGTGAATTCATTCTATAAGAGATAAACTTACCACAAGATGAATAGAAACTAGAGATTCTCAGATTAAATCACAAAGGAAGTCCCAAAATAATGAATATAATATCTTCCAAGTAATTGCTTTCTCAAGACAAAAGTAGAGAGAGAAAATATAAAAGTATATTGCTCAAAACTCAATGTACCGAACTACTAAGAAAACCCTAAACAAAGTTTTAAATAGTTCACGCAAATTATAGAAACAAAATAATAGAATTCAGAAATCCCTCAGATTAAGTAACGACATTTGTGATAGCCTATCAGGAGGCAGACGACTTATAAAAAATGTTGTTAGCTTCCTTCATGCTTTTTGGGGTTGCTGCCTACCATTGACGACAAAAAGTGATGCCCTATTAGCTCTTTGATGACCTATCACAAAATATCGTCAAGTCTCTTCTTCAGTTCTTATGTGCTACCTTAGGTTGATGATATTCTTGACTTCTTATCTGATCCTTGATGACCTATCATAAAATGTCATCACAGCTTTTAATATTAGGCAAATTCTCTATCTATGGCTAACGATAAATCTAATAGCTTATCATGAGGCTAATGACTTATCAAAAATGTCGTCAGCTATAATTTTGCCTCTACCTACTTTTGATTTCAAATTCTTTGCCTCCATTCTTGTTGGTTCTCTATCATATTATCTTCTACTGCAAAATCAAACATAAACCAATCAAAAATGACAAAACTTGCTTAAGACTTTACAATTATTCTTAGTTAAAAGCCTCAAATGTGTTAGCATTATCTCACACATTAGCAATAAGCTAGCACTTCACCATATTATTTCCTTACCCTCCTACTCTGACCTATATTATTGAAGTACCCATCCTTTTTAAGAGAGAAAGTAAGAGCAAGAGAGTTTAGCCAATAAAAATTTTCATTGATAATAGTGAGAAACTATACAACAAGTTTTTAGGTAGAGAGGTTATCTAGGTAGTGAAGCTGATGCCTCTAACATAAAGGCCTAGACTTTCTTTTATAGAGGAATAAAGCTTACTAGATAAGATAAGCTATGGATAAACATCAAATAAAATATTACAATACCTATCCTAATAGCTAAGGGATAGGCATTATCTGTTATGACTAGATAGGCCTTATATCTATTCACACCGTGGCCTACTAACTTTTGGGGGGCTAAATAAAACTAAAACAAACTATGTTGTTGGCATGTGACAGCATGTGCAAGCAGGTGAATCAATAGCTTGCAAGAAGGTGCATCAGTAGCTTCATAGTCATTTTGAAAGTAGGTGGATAACTGCCTTATCTTTGAAGTAGCTAAGTTAGCAGCTTCAAAAACCCATCTGAAAGGGTAACCCACTAAGGAGGGTTTTCTTAGAAAATAGGGTAACCTATGGGAAAAGGTAACCACCTGGTAAGGGTAATCCACCTGACAGGGTTTTCTTGGAGAGAAAGGTAACCTACTGGAGAGGTTAACTTTCTTGTACATGTAATTTGACATGATATTTTAGATAGTATTGGATGGTGCCGGAGGAGGTGTGCTTTTGTATCTTTCTTTCATCTGCCAATCTACGCTGATCTTCTGCCTGAGGCATTCTTTGCCTTCCAAGCTTTTCTTCATTGATCTCATCAAGTAACTCTTTTTTTAGATGAATCTCTATATTATATAGGTGGATCCTTCATCTGTATGCATATGGGTTCATCAATTTTGAAATCATACAGTGGTTGATATTCTGTTGGTGTTCGTCGGACCTTATCAATATTGAAATCCTTCTTCTTTTGAATGCATCTATGTTGGAGTGATAGAGTGAAGTATTGCTCTTCACAACATTCATCTTCAAGAGAGTGCATTCAATCCAGAAATTTCTAGAGTATTAAAATTTCTAACTGGGCTTGGACTTCATGGCCTGTGATTCATACCAGGTGATACTACATAAAGACCATTGCATCGCAGGAAACTTTGGAGCATCGAATCAAGTATAACATGAATTCTTTTGGAGTTGGTTGGATTTGATGATAATGTCTGAAGGCATAACACCCAAACTCCATGATGGTATAGTAATGGTGGTGTATGTACCAGAACAACCTTAGGAGTCCTTCCTGGGAATCATTGGCTAGTATGATGAATACATAAAAAAAAAATATCTCGAATGTTCTCTGAACGGCTTCAAGATGGATTTGCTGTGCCTGTTGAATACTTGAAGCTTCTTGAAAGTCTGGATTGAAGGATATGAAGGATCCATGTATCTTTTGAACAGATCTGGAAAGAAATTTTCTACTCCAAAAGATAATATTCCTAATGTGTTGAATGTGAGAGATTGACTGGATGATTTTTAGTTGTCTTCTCTGGTACTGGTATTGATATCTCCTGATTCTGCATTAACATCTATGGAGATTATGGTTTCCTCCACCGGTTCTTCTTCCAGTTAAAACTTCGATTCAACGTCACCTTTTCATTAAGATAGATATGATCAACTATCTCTTCAAAGAGGTAGACAGTATCTTTTGATTTCTTGAGTTGAGGATAGTCTTTCACAAAGTAACCAGGATATTCGGAGATAAAACAGCGATCCATCTTTTTTTTTGTAGTCTTTTGGGATTCTTGGTCTGAGACACATGGTTTTCCTGACAACCTTATGCTTGTTATCTGGAGGCCTAGTTAGTTTGAATCTCCTGAATTTTGCTGGGATCTCATCTAATGACTTGAGCAATAATAGTCAGACTTTATAATAGGATCATTCCTGCCGTAATGAGAATCAAGAATTGGGTATTCGTCAATAGTCTACTTCAGTATAGATCTCTTCTTGTATAGACTGTTCAAGAATTAAATGATGGCCTACCTATAGCTCACATCATTGTATAAGGCTTCCAGTAGGATTCTGGGCATATAGTCTGACAAGATCATGTATTGACTTTTTTCCACCAGATTCTTTATTGTTATGAAAGTCCAAAAGTCCTGAGGTAAGGATGGAATTGTATCAATGGTTTTTCCTGCCTCTGCTGTTGTTTCTTGCCACCTTTTTGGGATGGGATCACTAGTCAATTGGTATTTCTCAGAGACTAGTTGAGAGACCACTAACTTGCTAGAATGTTTCTCTAACATAGATGTTCATCACCTTAAGCACGTTCACTAGCATAGAGGTAATTATTCTTATCAGATGACTGTCTTCTAATGAACAATTATAGTTGGCCAATGAAGTTGTCCTAAATGTTTGTTTCTCCACGAAGAAAGCAGAGATGGGCATGTCTTCTGCTACCGGATTAGGATCATCTGGATATTAAGGATAAGCAATGGAAGCTCATGCTTTTCTCATCACCTTTATTGATTTGGGACATCCTTTTACAGAGTGTCCTTTGTCATGGCAGATGAAGCATTTATGCTTCCCTAGATCTTTTATGCCGGAGGATTCGACATCTGTACTGATAATAAGTACTTTGTCCGGTAGTTTTTTCTTTCTAGCATATCAAACTGCATGTATCTCTTGAGCCTTGCCTGACATCTCACCAGCTGAGGAGAACCTTCTAGCTTAATAGCAAAATCATTATGTATATCAACAAAGTAGACAGATTGGTAACATTCATATTTTTCTCTGAAGGATAGGATCCTGTATGATGTGATGACTCTTCTGCTTAAGATCATCACCCTTTGGAACAACAACACTCATGTTAACTAAATCGAGGTAGATCAAGTCAGAAGCCTTGTCATTATTTTGGAGAAGACACCACTTCAGAGAGACATGGTTGGCATTATAGGATTCCTCCTCAGAGATCTATAATTGATCATCTGAAGTGGTGGAATCTCGGTCACAGTTTGTGATTATCATATTTGCTGGATCAATTTTATCGTCGTTGTTGTCCTACAATTGTTCTTCAGGATCATAATCTTGCGATGCTATCTGAATAGAAGCAGCCTCTGATGAATCATCAGACTGTGTGTCTATTCTTTGGATCGTAATATCATCAGCTAAGACAAAAACAACTGGACCATAGATGACGGGAGCATATGTCAATACCAACTTATCAATACCATATGAAACCTGGCTAAAATAAGTTATCTTCTCGACCTTTTGTGTCATGGAATCTCTCATTGTCCATTCATCCTCTGGAGTTAAATTGAATCTCATGGATGAATAAGGTGGACAAGATTGGCTTAATTTCTATGGAGAATATCCATGTGGTAATACGGTAGATACTCTGGCATTGGCACGGCCGTATTCCCTTTGGGCTGCCATGGCATCTTTCCTTTCTCATGCAAAATTGGCGATGTCGAACTCTTTCTATTCATCAATGGGAGCCAAAGCGAATAGCATTTGTATGGATGGACAAGGTGGGATGGTGGAAAAGGGTTGGTCTAAACCTTATGAAGTGTATGTTTTGGGAAATATGGTCATTTTTTGGGCATTTTGGAGTTTAGCATGATCGTATGTCAAGAGATGGATTTGTTTTTCTAATGAGGCCATTTATTTCTACTGTTGGTCAAGAAAATGTAGTATCGAGGATCTTATTGGGAATTTTTCAGACTGTATTATTTGTAGCCTGCTTTCCAGTGTTCTAATAAGTATGGCATGTTAAGGGGAAGCTAAAGCAATATTCGATTTGATAATAGAGGTAGATTTTGGAGATTGGGTATGGTTATCCTCTTCAAATCTGTGGTTTAACGGGTAAGCATTTTCGTGATTGGATGTCAAAAAGGGCGTCAGAAGCATATCGGGTTGAGTAGCTGCAATGGCCCTTCTTTTGCAGATCCTACTGTCACAGTCAATCATCCATGGGTAATGTCATGAGAAAGGGCATTTATGCCATACTAGACTACGACCCTCATGATTGAAGTTCTTTATCCAATCATGTTGTATCATAAAGACAATGATTAACTTCAGGATGGTATTGGGGTCCTTTACATCTAAAAGATCATTACTTAGGTTGTACATGGGGATGTAGACGGTTTTTTTGGGTGGAAGTTTGAGATAATGGTAGTCGGAATCATCAGTGGACTTGAGAGGTTAAGGATAGGATCTCAACTTGTCAAATTTAGTGACCCATAAAGCTAGGATAATGTTGACCAGTTCATCTCCCGATATGTTTCTCAGAATCTTGTTGCACTCTGTGGTTTTATCTGTTGCATCAATAGTCAAAAATAGAGAGTTCTTGACACTCGAAGGAAGTAGGTTTATTTCATGGTTCTAAACACGCCAGGCTACTTAACAGTGAAGAGTTGCCTGATCGGCATCTCTATCCTACCTAGCATCGAGAATCTGGACCTAGATCTTCAATGCCTTCATTAGATATGGATCAGCTAACGGTATGTTGAAGTCAAGGAACATGGTGACCAAGAATGTACCATGATCCAGAAGATTCTTTGATGTACTCAAATTTGTATGTTGATACTTATTGAATCTAGTATCAATAAGAGAAAGATATGCCATAACTGGCCGACCTTTTCTCCCCTGATATGTCAAACTAATTTGTACCGTACCAATATGGAGATGAGAAATTACAAGACTTTCCCATTACTGCAAAAAGTCCTCTGGCATATGTAGTGATATGAGCAGTGTGTCTAGAGTTACCAGAATAGGATATTGAACAAGTGGCATAGAAGCAACACATTCTTTAACTTCTTTTGACTTTTCTTGGACCATAGTGTTAATTTTCATCCAGGGATTGCATACCTTTCAAGCAACAGATGAGTAAGGGTTTTGTAAAGGTGTGGTACACATCTGTTGCTATGATGGTAAAACCTCTACTTCATATGTATAGAAAAGTTTGCATGGCAATGTATCACTAGTAGTGGTTGATATGTTTATCTTGACAGCAAAATAGTTTGAACTAGACGAGGACTGTATAGTAGACATATTTTTGGCTTTTTGGACTTATAAAAACTCGATGTATTTGTTCTAGAGATCTATGGAAAAGACTCAATAAAATTAAAAATCTTTTTGTGTTTTTATGGACTGACTATATATATTTGTGCTAAGGATCTAAGGAAGTAACTACAACTCGATTATGTACAAGACGCAGACTACTATACTGGAAACACTGACTCTGACAATTGAAATAAAACTATGACTTTAATATGTATAGGAAATAAGTAGTAAAACTTTGAAGCAAATTCTAAAGAGTGATCTAAGAGTAGTAGTTTTGAGAAGTAAAACTAAAGACTAAGAATAAAAATAAAAAGTTGGCTCACACATTAGTAATCAGCAGAGGTGGATGTAAACTCCTTCTTCCTCCTGACCTTCGGAAATGAGGATGGATGTGATACCAAATAGATGGGGAGATAAAGGGGAATGGAAGAATGTCGAAGATTTTTCTAGGTGGACAGGCAGCAGACCCCAATCTTTCCAACATGAAAGGTAGTTTCATGACCATGTAGGCGGCATACCATACGAAATCAAAGCTTTCGTCAAACACCACAGACATAGAGACTAACTTTCAAATAGGTTTCAATACCATTGAGGTTGTATACCTTAACAAGTCAAAGCTTTCGTCATCACCACAAACAATAAGAATAACCTTTCCAGCATGATAGGTGATTCACATCCATATAGGTGGCATGCCATACAAAATCAAAGCTTTTAATTGACACGCCACAGTTTTCCTATGACTGATCTACGCATCCATGTAGATAGTTCTCTTTTTAGCTAAAAATCCTTCACTACCCTTAATGGGATGGATTGGATTTGGAACTGAAAGCTACATATCAAGGATGGTTTGCCTCGGCAACAAATCCTTCACAACCCAAAAGAGGGATGGCTTGACTTTTCCAATTTTAGAACACATGAGATCCCTTGTCTCCTTAGTACACACCTGTTCCGTATTTACCTAAAACGGATCATATGGCGGCTCTCATTGGCCTGTTTCCCTCAAAATAGCCGCAGAACAAAAGGTGTACCAAGGAAGACCCTATATCTGCTTGTTCTCTCCCAAATATTAGATCTTTTCGCAAAGCTATGGAATGGACTAAGCCAATTTCGTTTCATATACATGGAAAGGACTTAGACATCTACATTGCATATACAAAGCCAACATCGTTATACATGGAAAGTACTTAGACATCTATGTTGCGTGGACAAAGCTAACATCATTTCATAAACATTAAAAGTAACTTTGTGGTGCCATTGTTTCCATCACAACAAGCTAGCACTTTGCTCTAATATTTTCTTACCCCCAACTACTCTAACCTAGAGGATAAAAGTACCCATCCTTTTGGAGAGAGAAAGCAAGAGCAAAAGAGTTTAGCCAACAAATATTTTCATTGATAGCAGAGAGAAACTATACAGGAGGTTTTTAGGTAGAGAGAATGATTCCTCTAACCTAAAGGCCTAGGCATCCTTTTATTGAGGAAGGAAGATTACTAGCTAAGCTAAGCTACGAATAAACATAAAATAAAAGATCACCATTCCTATCCTAATAGCTAAGGGATAGGCATTATCTATTAATAAGGATAAGTCTTATCCTTTATAAAGGCATAAGCATTATCTGTTACGACTAGATAAGACTTATATTAATTCACACCAGGCCCTACTAACATGTGTGGGGACAAATAAAAACAAAACACACTATGTTGTTGGAATGTGATAGCATGTGCAAGCAGGTAAGTCAGCAGCTCACAAGTATGTGCATTAGCAGCTTCATAGGCATCTTGTAAGCCAGTGGATAAGCTCCTTGTCTTTGAAGTAGATAAGTCAGTAGCTTTAAAAATCCATCTAAATTGGTAACCCACTGAGGAAAGTTTTCTTGGAGAGGAAGGTAACCCACTGGAAAGGGTAACCCACTGGAGAGGGTAACTCATTCAGAAGGGTAACCCACTGGAGAGGGTAACTTTCTTGTATATGTAATCAGATGTCATCTTACAGATAGGACTGGATGGTATCATTGGCGGTGAGATCGTGTTTCCTTCTTCCATCCACCAATCAATTACATGCTTCTGCCTGAGTCGTCCTTGGCCTTCTAATTTTCTCTTTATCGATCTGGTAAAGTAACTTCTTCTAAATGATGAATCTCCTCATTCCTGTTAGTGATATTTTAACTGCATGCTTCTGATTAAGCCGGTGACTTCGTCACTAGTTATTATATGTTGTGGCTGATTTTTCTTTGCTACTTGCCTGACCTCATCCCAGTGGGTATGGTCGTTGTCTGCGCAGTTCCATTTTCCCTATTTATTTGGCTATATTTCCTTCGGAATGCATCTATTCTACTAGAAAATAAAGTCTTGGGTTTCATAGTATTCATCTTCCAGAGAGAGTACGGACACAATAAATTTCTAAGAAAGTGAAATTATCGGCTGAGCTTGGACGTTGTGGCCTGAGATTTCTATAGGGCGATGCAGGATGAAGACCATTTCATGATAGGAATCCTTGAAGCATCAAATCATGTATTCTTGAGGCTTGAACCACAATATGAATCTCTTCAGAGCAGGTTGAATTCGATCGAAATGCCTGAAGGAAACACACTTGAAATCTATGAGAATATAGCGCTGGTGGCAAAGATACCAAAATAGCCACAGGAGTTCTTACAAGAAGTCTTTACCCAGTGCGATGAACAATGGTAGAAGGGATATTTTGAGTATACTCCAAAGAGCTTCAAGATGGATCCGCCATATTTTATGAACACTTGAAACTCATAAAAGGTTCTTCTTTATCGGAGGAGGGATAGATCGAAGGGATTCACATACTAGTTGTACATATCTGGAGGGTAATCAGCTATCCCAAAAGATAGTATCCCTGTAGTGCTGAGCATGATGATTTGGCCGACCTGATGCTGGTAGTTTTCTCCGTTGTTGGATATTAGGTAAAGATCATCATCATAGATATTGCCTGCTTCTTCATATACATCTATGGAGAAGAGGGTGTCCTCCGTTAGTTCTTTTTCAAGTGATAAGAATGATTTGAGGTTGTCCTCCATGCTAAGATAGATTCTCATATAATCGGCTATCTCCTCAAGAAACTGGATGGAGTCCGTTGACTTTTTAGCTTGAGTAAAGTTTCTGGCAAAGTGGCCATGCTTTTTATAGATAAAGAAGCCATTGTCTTTCTTCTTCTAGCTAGCTAGGCTCCTCCGTCTGAAGTACCTAGTTCACAGGGTAAACCTTCTTCTGTCGTTAGGAGGCCATGGTAGTCTGAACCTCCCTAACATCAGCCGCATTTTTATGCTCATCTTGCATCAGGGGCAGGAGCAATTGGTTTTGGCGATGAGATCGTATTTACTGCAAGATCGATCTAGGACTAGATTGTTTTTATTGATTTATTTCAGCATGGTCCTCTTGATGCATATGCTATCCAATGCCTGGAAGATGGCCTGTTGAATATAACCAATTTGTGGGACGGTTATGGACTTAAACTTCTCCTCCACAATCATTATCGTATGCTTTGTTAGTATCGTTGGTAGTGATGATACAAAGGCTTGCTTAAGGCTAGGATCCCCGCCTAACACAAAGTAGACCTTCGCTATCTTATAGAAGTGGATATCGATGGCATTTCTATCAAATGATACACACTTCATCTCGAAGAGCTATCACCGGAGTTTCTCATGCCTCTGGCCTGCATCTCTATAGAATACCTCATGCAGGATCCTAATGTTGAAGGAAAATTCCTGGGATGTTCGATATGTGTTCTTATTTGAAATCCCAAGAGCATTCCACCAGTCTTTAAGTATGATGGAGAATCTGGATGTGAACTCCGAGAGTATCATGTATTTCTCCCGCTCAGCCAGATTTTTCTTCGTCATCCAAGTGTAGAAGTCCTGGATCCACTGAGGCCAAGCTAAAATCTGTATGTCATCGATGGTGAAGGTATGAAATATGGTTCCTACATTCTATCTCATTGGTGTACCTAGATCTGGCCTTATATCTGGGGTTGGATCGTCTATCATCCCATCTTATTCATCAACAACCTCGGAGACCTCGGGTTCCTTTCAATGGTTCATGTATATCGGTGGATAGTATTCTTCTATAGATTCGATTGAGGACTCAAGAGTATCCTCAAAATATTCTCGTGAATTAACAGACTCTTCGCTGTCTTTCACGTACCTCTCAACTAGAAAGTTATCGCCGGTGTCGGAGTCTGCCTCTGCATCAGAGGAATCTCCTTTACTCAAAGCAGGATCAGTAGGATCAGCATCCTCGATCTATTTGTTGCACCTCAAAGATTCTTTAGTTGTATCAAGCACCTCCATTTTCCTCATGGTCTACTTCTGAGTCTCATCGGCCTTTCTTTTGGTAGTGATGGCATCTTTCCTATCCCACACATGCTTGACAATATCAAACTTCCTTTCTTCATGAGAATCTGGGGATATTGGCACATTAGAGCTCGAAGTTGGAGTGGGAAAGATGTGTCTTATTTTTGGCGTTGAGTATGAATGTGGAAACACGGGGACCAAGGGTAGCTTTGGAAGTTGATAATGGTCAAACTACACTCTTGAATGGGCATAAGCCATCATTGCCAATATAAAAATCAACTAGGTTGGGGTCGAATCCCACAGGGAATATGGTGTGAACTCAAGTCATTTGCGATTTAATTCACTGATAGTTTAACATTTCCTGAAATGCGGGTTTAAGTTTTACAAATGATTGTTTGTCACTATAATTTCGATGTTTATCACCAAGATTTTATGAAATAACCAGAATTATGTTCACTAGGGCTTACGGTACATGACAGATGCTAAAGGTGACTCAATATTCCCATGGTTGTTAGGAGAACAAGCTATCTTTATCGATGATATGCTCAAATGTCTCTCAACCTATTTAAGTGTCTAATTTTCTAATCCTCTCGGACTTGGGGAATTTTCGTTCACTGTCCAGATTTTACCTCAGGTTAACCAACCTTGTTACAACGTTGATTATTAAACGAAGTATTTTCGAGTCCCTGCTGAAAATTCACTTTGTAATGTATATTATTTCTTTCTCAAGCAAATCAAAGTAGAGGTGTCTACTGTTTGTAACCAACAGACGTTAATTAAAATCTCAGAATTACCAAGAAATCCTAACACCTATTAAATCTTGAGTATTTTGCACCTCATCACGACCTAACCCTAGATCCCATAATTCTGGTTAATAGAGTTTAGCCTCTTATGATGCAAAGAACGAAACACATAATCGAATTCATAATTGAGAAGATTAACTTACAGAGATGAATAATAATTAGTGAATTGTAGATTGATCACAAAGGAAAATCCCCAAAATAGTTGTATTGTTCGAATCCAAAAAGATAGAAACGAAATATTGGAAAATATTCTCCAAGACTCAAAGTATCGAACTCTCTTTAAAAAAATGATGATGATGAATGAATTCCTCCGAAAACCCTAAAAAAAGATTTAAATAACTCAACCTAAATAAGGAAATAAAATTAAAGTTGCAGCTTTTTCTCGGAATAGACGACGACATTCATGATAGTTTATCAGGAGTCTGATGGCTTATCACGGATGTCGCCAGCTCCTCTGCACTTTTGGCTTTTGCTATATAATGTTGACGACGATGATGATGACATATCAAGAGTTTGATAGATTGTCACCAATGTTGTCAAAACTTCATCTCAGCTTCTAGGTTCTGCCAAAGTCTAACGGTGCTCCTGATGCCTTATCAACACCCTGATGCTTTATCACAAAATGTCATCACTTCTTTTCAACTCCCATTCTCTGTTTAAGGATGATGACATTCATGACGACGTATAACACTTTTGATGTCATATCACCAAATCTCATCATAGGCTTCAACTCATGCTTAAGTATGACAATAACTATGATAGCCTATCACAGGCCTGACGACTTATCATAGATGTTGGCAGCTACCTTCTCTTTAGATTCCTCTAGATTTCAACTTCTTTGCTTCCACTCTTGTTGGTTCTCTATCTCATCATCTTAAACTGTAAAATCAGACATAAACCAATCAAAAATGACAAAAGTTGCTTAAATCTTTACTATTATTCTTGGTTAAAGGTCTTAAATGTGTTAGCAATTGCTCACACATCAACGCCCTCAACTTAAAACAATTGCTTTTCCTCAAGCAACTCAGCCAAAGTAAGAGAATACATAGTGGATTTAGCAGCCAATTTTCTCTTTTAAGCTCAAAACATAGTTAACACCTCCAAGGTCAATCCAATTAAAACCAATTGTGTATGTCACTGAAGAACACTAATGTAACATAAAGGACTCAAGGGACGGCATCAATCTTAGCCAGAGCAACCATTCATATACCAATGCTACACTATCTAAACAAGCAAGTAGCTAACAACAATACCATTGTTCCCTCACAACAAAGAAATCCCCCTCCTCACATATGATAAACCAAAAATGTAAACGTGGGGATTATCAAAAGACTCTCACTCTCAAAATGAAGTTCCAATCAATGTATGCCAAGTACCATAGGTTTGCCCTTATTTTCATTACCAAGACCTTCAGATAGGCCAGCTAGGATCACTATAGGACTTCTTTTAGGCTTATAATGTAGGCTGGGGCTGGTATGATATTCAAGGACATTTTGAGTGAATATGCCTCCTTGACACTACACTACTCTCTTGGGGCTCACTTATTAACCTTTTTCATTCTATTTTCTATCGATCGCACATATTCAAGTTGGGTGTCTCTCCCCCCCCCCCCTTTTTTTATGAATTTCACACAACTTTTATTCTTTTTCCTTTATTCTAACCTTCTTCATACTCCTTTTAAAATATGTACCCCTATGATAGCCACCCTCAACTTAGCCTATTTGCCTAGGTTAAGGTGCACAGTGTCTAAGGAGGACCAGGGCCAAAAATGGTTCATTATCGTATAAATAGGAAGGTAAAAGGTATCATAAGAAAGAAATAGGCTAATTAGGCTCAAAATAGGGATCAAGGGATATGATGCACATAGGGAAGGCTATTTAGGATAAAAGTAGGTTAATCAACAAAATGGCCTATGATCCTTTCCTAACCCCTATCCTTTAACTATAGTAAGACTAACCAGGCATGTAATGGCTTTTGCATACAGAGGGAAAAAAGTATTTCCTCACACACACATGGCACGCAAGTTTATCACAGACCACCACTTATCTAGTTCAAGTAATTATTCAGCAATGATCATCAAGCAGCTAGAACTAATGCATCAACATGATTCACAATGGTCACAAGTAAATATAATTTACATAGTATTTGCAAACAAAATATTGGAGAGGTATTAAAAATCAATCAAAAACATGTCAAATGCTTTATGTACTTCTATTTCTCCTAGTTACCATAAAATATGATACAATAACAGACCACCCTACACCCTCAACTCAAAATTAAAGAAAAACTAAACTAAGGGTTAAAGTATACCTAGAATGGATCAATCTCGGGGGTCATGGGTTGCCTCCCATGCAGCGCCTGATTTAACATCGTGGCATGAATTAGGTATCTTAATTACTTCAGACATGATCAAGACAGATCATGGAGATACTTTTCACTGATTCTTTCAGGCCAATGTAAAGCTTGACACATTGCCCATTTACCTTAAAGGTACTGCCGTCTTTGTTTTTAAGTTCCACTACTCCAGATGAGTGGACTTTACTAACTTTAAAAGAGCCTAGCCACTTAGATTTTAGCTTACCTAGGAACAATTTGAGTCTGGAATTGAACAAAAACACCAAGTCACCCTTTTGGAATTCTCATTTCTCTATTCTCCAATCATGGTACTTTTTCATCTTTAATTTATACAAATGTGCTCGTTCACAGGCCCTGAGATGGAATTCATCCATCTCATTCAATTGGCCCAGTCTCAGCTCTGCTGTTTTTTTCCAATTCCTATTCAACCTTTTGAGTGCCCATAAGGCCTTGTGCTCTAACTCTATTGGTAGGCGGAAAGCTTTTCCATAGACCAGTTGAAATAGTGACATGCCAATAGGTGTCTTGAAAGCAGTCTGTTATGACGACAAGGCATCATCGAGCTTTCGAGACTAATTTTTTTGACTAGCATTCATCATTTTGGATAGGATGGCATTAATCTCACAATTTGATACCTCTACTTGCCCACTAGTTTGTGGGTGGTATGGAGTAGCCACTCTGTGCTATTTTACCCCATATTTTGCCAAAGCTACTCGAAACATTTTGTCACAAAATTAAGATCCTCTATCGATTATAATAGTATGTGGTTCTCCAAAGCGAGAGAAGATGTTCTTCTTGAGAAAAGCAACAACCCTCTTTCCTTCATTATTATACAATGCCACAGCTTTGACCCATTTTTTAGATGTAGTCAACAACAACTAAAATATACTTTATCTCATACGATCTCACGAAAGGAGCCATGAAATCAATGCCCCAGACATCAAATAATTCCACTTCAAGCATCTTAGTCAGGGGCATCTCATGTGTTTTAGAGATTGACCCTTACCTCTGGCATTGGTTACATTTCAGCACAAACTCGTGGGTATCATGAACAATGTTGGCCAATAATAGCCACTCTGCAACACCTTCTAAGTCGTTCAGTAACCTTCATGGTGACCCCTGACTGGGGAAGCATGACACACTTCCAATATAAATAATACATCCACTTTTTGCACGCATCTCCTTATAATATTATCTGTACATCGCTGAAAAAGATTTGGCTCATCCAAGAAGTAATGCGTGACATCATGAAAGAACTTCTTCCTTTGATGGAAAGAATGTTTTTCTAGGATGACCTCACTCACAACATAATTTTCATAGTCCGCATACCAAGGTAATTTTTCCATAGAGGCAGCCAGGATCTCCTCATCAGGGAATGCATCATTTATCTTCACTTCATCACTCCTTTCCTATTCACCTTCCATTCTAGAAAGATGATCTGCAACCTATTTTTCATAACCTTTCTTATCCTTGACCTCAAAGTCAAATTCTTACAGCAGCAATACCCATCTTATTTGACTTGGTTTAGCATCCTTCATAGCCATCAAATACCTCAAGGAAGCATGTTCGATGTGGACCTAGAAGATATGCTTTGAACTTCTCAAAAGAATACACTACAGCCAGAAATTCCTGTTCAGTGATGGTGTATTTATTTTGCGCTCCATTCAGTGCTTTACTGCCGTAATATATTGAATAAAATAGTTTGTCCCTCTTTTGCCCCAATACAGCTCCAAGGGCAACATTACTTGCATCAAACATGATCTCAAATGGTTTTGCCCAGTCAGGTGCAATAACAATAGGGGCCTCAATCAGCTTTTTTAAGGCATTCAAATGCTTTCAAGCACTCGCCATCAAAGGAAAATTTCACCTCCTTCTCCAAAAGTTTGCAAAGTGGATTTGCAATATTTGATAAGTCTTTTATGAATCTCCGATAAAAGACAGCATATCCAAGAAAACTATGTACTCTTTTCACTGAAATGGGAGGTGGTAGTTTCTTAATAACTTCCACCTTTGCTCGATCAACTTCTATCCCCTTTTTGGAAATTTTATGGTGAGAACAAGGCCCTTCTTGACCATAAAATGGCATTTTTCCCAGTTAAGCACCATATTAAAGTCAACACATCTTTTCAAGGCTATATTCAGATTTGCCAAACATATCTCAAATGAATAACCCACCACAGAGAAATTATCCGTGAATACCTCTATGGTGTTCTCCACTATGTTAGAGAAGATAGACATCATACACCGTTAAAAAGTGATGGGTGCATTACATAGTCTAAATGACATCATTTTTAATGCAAAGGTTCCATATAGGAATGTGAACGTTGTGTTCTCCTTATCTTCAGGAACAATACATATTTGGTTGTATCCAAAATAACCATCTAAGAAGAAATACCACCCTCTGCCAGCTAATCAACCAAGCATTTGGTCCATAAAGGGCATCAGAAAGTGGTCCTTCAGAGTCCAAGAATTTAGCTTGTGGTATTCCATGCAAACACTCTACCCAGTTACAGGCCTGAGTGGAATCAACTCATTCTTTTCATTAGCAACCACTGTCATACCCCTTTTTTGGGTACGCATTGAACTGGTCACACCCACTTTCTGTCAAAAATAGGGTAAACCACTCCTGCATCCAACCACTTAATAATATCCTTCTTAACCACCTCTTGCATTGGTGGACTAAGACGGCGCTAATGCTCTATGGTTGGAATACAATCCTCCTCAAGCTGAATTTTATGTGTGCAGATACCCAGGGAAATGCCAATAATATCTGTGATGCTCCACCCTATAGCTCTCTTGTGCCTCTGAAGTACTAAAGTAAGTGCATTCACCTATTGTTCACCCAAATCAGCTGCAATAATAATAGGTAGCGTGTTCCCATTGCCCAAAAACACGTACCATAAGTGCCTAGGCAATTTCTTCAATTCCAACACCGAAGGCTCCTCAATAGATGGCTTGGCTGGTGGCATTGGTTGATTATCCAGGTCAAGGTCTAGATTTTTAGAAGCATAAAGATATGAACCCATGCCTTTCAAGGCACAAAAGGTCTCCTCATACTCCCCAATGTCTTCACTATCATAATTCCTCATGACCACGGCTAAAGGTTTGATAACAAATTACTCAGCTATGGGCACCTGCTATTCTTCCTCATAATACACATCAAATACTGAGAACACACTCATATATTCATGCTTATTTATTGATTTTCCCATATTAAATCATAGCACTTCATCGTTCATCCTAAATATGAGCTCATTCATTTTCAAATCAATCAGCATACTTTCGGTTGTGAGGAAAGGTCGACCCAATATTATGGACACCTCAAAGTCCACCTCACAATCTAGAATGACAAGTCTGCAGGGAATATAAAGTTGGCTACCTTCACCAATACATCATACAGAATGCCAACAGGTCGTTTTACTGACCTATCCGCAATCACGAGTCTTATATTGGTGGGTGTGGGATTTCCCAGACCCAACTTTCTCTAAATAGTCAGTGGCATCAAATTAATGCTTTCTCCCATATTACATAGTTCTTTGGTGAATTCCATAGTCCTAATTATACAGGGAATAAATTTTGCACCTGGGTCTTGCTTCTTCTGTACTAAGGTTCTTGTAGAAATAGTGCTACAAAGGTGGAGATCTACCTCCACTTCCCAGTTTACCGCTCGTTTCTTAGTCATAAGGTCCTTCATGAATTTTGTATATCCTGGCATTTGCTCAAGTAATTCAACCAGAGGCACATTTATTGTCAATTACTTGAGCATTGCCATGAATTTGCTAAATTTGGCATCATCAGCCTTCTTCTTCAATTATTGAGAAAAGAGAGGCAGTGGTCTAGGGATAGATTTCAACACTACTTCCTCTTCCTTCTCCTTTTCCTTTTCCGAAGCATCAACATAACTATATAGATTCTCAGCCTCCACTAGTTCACTTTCTTTAGATTCATCAAAAACTACCTCACCATCTACAGATTTTCCTACAGAAGAGTCTGGTAAGATCTTACCACTCCTAATGGTAATCTCCATACATGATCCATCATTTCATGGATTCTGAACTGTATCACTAGGTAAAGTACCACTTTTTCTTTGGTTCAGTGTTACAGAAAGTTGGCTTATCTGCTGCTTCAACTACTTGATAGAAGTAGAGTGTGAACTAACTAACTGACTCAGTATAGACAATTCACACTTCATAGTGGTTACCCCCGAATTGGTAGCCTCAACTCCCTTCTACAATTTTTCCATCATGTCCTCCATGGACATATTTCAAGATCAATTTGGTGCAATATCTCGACTTCCAGGAGGAACGTACAAACCACTCCTATCATTGTTGTTTCTGTAGTTTCCTTGCTCCCTCTCTTTAGAATCAGTCTTGTTATAAAAGTTTCGACATTGATTTCCTTGCCTATTGCCTTGAAAACCCCCTGATTATTAACATAATTTGCCTCCTCATTTGCATCAATAGAAACAGTGCACTAAGATTCCATAGACTTAAACTTTTCAGTCTTGCCTGACAGTAAGTGCTTGGTCAGCAAGTCCATTTGAGTCTTTAAGTGGGCCATGTCTTGGTCTCGCTCCTCATCCCTTCTGTCCTGCTCTACAGTCATACCACTAGAAATAGTTGCGCTAGCTACCATAGAATCCTTGGTATGCTAAGCCCGACTCTGTTTGGTTATTCTATTCAACATGTCTCAAGCATCTTGAAAAGAAAGGTCAAGAACGAACCACCTGCAGCATTATCTAGAATTAGCTTTGTCACAGAGTTAAAAGATCCGTACAAAGTCTCTATCAAGTGCAAGTCCTTCATGTTGTGGTTTTGACATTGTGCCATCTTTTTCTTAAATCTCTCCCAAGTTTCATCCAATGCTTCATTCGGGATCTGCCTGAAGTTACTGATTTTGTCCATCAACTTTACCCTCCTAGAGGATGGAAAGAACCGTTATAGGAATACCTCTTTCAACTATCTCTAGTTGGTTATATAATCAAGCTTCAGCTCATTTAACCATATTATTTCCTCCCCAGATAGAGAATGGAAATAATCTCAACTGGATCGCATTCTAGCTCACTCCCAGATTATCAAAGGATTTGCAAATGGTGATAAAGTTCACCAAGTGCATGTTCGGATCATCACCAGGAAAGTCTCCAAACAACCCCTTCAGATTCAGGAGTTGAATCATAGTACTTGTTATGCTGAATTTTGCACCTGGTGCCAATGGTGTAGGAATGATAGCACCCATTGCACCTGCTCCGTCCATTCATTCATCATAGCTATCAACCTCATAATGGACAGGTTATTGACCCAACCTTCCTCTGACTTGATGGGTTTTGTCAAAATTTCATTGCACTAATGCAGCAATTTACTCAGCTCGCCTTGGGTTTTAAGGAATTAGTAATTCCTCATCACCCAAGTCTTTATCATCATGGTTCGGGTGACGTACTTGTTGACCTTGGTTTTGTACGATCACTTGAGCCATGGCCAAGGTGGCCAGTCTGTCTATCTCTTGCTGTTCTACCATTCTCCCGATCAGCAGAGGTTCCAAATTAATTGGTAATTACAGTTTTTTGGAACTTCTTGTTTTTAGCATAAATAACAAGGAACCTGAAATAAAAAATAAACATAAATCAAGGAAACCTAACTAACAGTTAATTAGCGCACACAACTTTTAGTTTACAACTGTATTCCCCGGCAACTACCCTATTTTTGATAATGCTCAAACTACACTCTTGAATGGGTTTAAGTGATCGTTGTCAATATAAAACCAAACTAGGTTGGGGTCGTATCCCATAGGGAATATGGTGTGAACTCAAGTCGTTTGCAATTTAATTCATTAATAGTTTAACATTTTTTTGAAATGGGGGTTTAAGTTTTACAAATGATTTTTTATCACTTTAATTTTGATGTTTGTAACCAAGATTTTATGAAATAACCCGAATTATTTTCACTAGGGCTAACAGTACATGACAGATGCTAAAGGTGACTCAAGATTCTCATGGTGGTTAGGATAACAAGCTATCTTTATCGATGATATACTCAAATGTCTCTCGACCTATTTAAGCATCTAATTTCCTAATCCTCTCGGACTTAGGGAATTTCTGTTCACTGTACAGATTTTATCTCAGGTTAACCAACCTTATTACAATGTTGATTATTAAATGAAGTATTTTTGAGTCCCACCGCATCTCACCTATTTGATTTATTCCTTCCGAGAAGATATTTCCTTCTATTTCTGGTCGAACAAATGAGACATCGAAGTTCCTGGCGGACATATGTCATACTGCATGGATTGGAGCCTGAGCTCCAACTGGTGGGTAGGTCTTTCATGCTGAGTTAACATTTATTCTGCTCCCTTGTTCATTCCTTCAACTTTGCTTTACAACTTATTCTAAGAGTGAGCAAAATTCTTCATAGTATGGTTAATGTTGGATAGCATCTTATATTGGCACATGGCATTTTCAGATTGCCAGTTGAGTGTTGCTTTGGTGTCGCTGAAGGGCATCTTCTATTTGAAAGGCAGGATAATGGTTTTGGCAAGTATATTTGAAGCGTGGCTCGTATTTCCATTTCAAAGGTTTTGTTTGGCGGGGAGTCATCTGAGTAATTAGTGCCAGAGTAAGACATCATGAATAGTTTGGTAGTGGGCTGGTTTTCTTTGTTTCAAGTGATTTTCACTTGTGGTAGGGAGAGTGAGGTAACCTCTTGGCATAGATGGCAGCTGCAATTCGACTTCCATGGACAATGCCCGGAGAAAGGACATTTGCACCATACTATATATTGTTTGTCATTATCAAAGTCTGGGTCATCTATTAACCTTTCACCATCTAACATTGGGATTTCATCGGTAGGTTAATACATTTGGATTGAAAAGATGGTTTTGGGAGGCTGCTTTAGGTGTGAGTGGTTGAAGCTAATCGTGATGGCATTTTCACTCCTTCAGGCAAAGGTTGGCTCTTTGGACTGGATAGGTTAAGGATAGTCTCTCAACTTCTCATAGTATGTGACCCATAAATCTGGGATTACTTTCACAAGTTCATCTATTTGTATATGCTTTGGGATCTAGACACACTGAGTGGTTCTGTTGGTGGGATCTATATTCACAAACAAAGCATCGCTGCCACCTGGAAGGGATAGATCCATAGTATGATTCTGAACCCACCAAGCTACTTGGTAGTGGAGAGTTACTTGGATGGCATATCTGGCCTATGGTGCTCCACGTATCTAGACCTGGATCTTTAATGACTCCATCAGATACGGATCAGAAAGGGACTTATTGAAGTTGGGAATATAGTGACGAAGACAGTCCTAGCGTTCAGTGTTATTTATGAAGTTCCCAAGTTGGCATGTTTGTATTCATTGCACCTGGTATCAATGAGAGAAAAATGCACCACAACGGGCTGGAATTTTGTTCCATGATATAACAACGCAACCCTAACAATACCAAAGTGGATATGGGTGAAGCCTTGGTTCCTTCATTGTCTTGGAAAATCTTACGACATCTATAGAGTGGAGAACTATTCCTCCTGAGTTGCAAGATAGGATGCTGGTCTACTTTTGGGGCAGAAACATATTCTTTAACTCCTTTTAATCTCTACTGCACCAAAGAACGGATCTCTAGCCATGAGTTACATGCCTTTTTCGCAATGGCAGATGAGTTAAGGATATCTTTAGTTCGGGTGATACCACATCTACTTCATATAGGTAATAAAATTTGGATGACAGAGTTTTGGAAGGGGATATATTTACTTGAGCTAGAGATCTACCTGAACTGGACCTACCTAAATATGAAGAATCAAGAGATGACATATTTTTGTATTTTTTATGGACTATGGAGACTCGATGTATTTGTTCGAAATATCTATGGAAAGGACTCAATAAAATGAATTTTTTTTTGAGTTTTTGTGGACTGACTCTATATATTTTTGCTAAGGATCTAAGGACAAGACACAAATAATATTTTTTCTAAAAATCTAAGAAAGTAACTACGACTCTATTATGTACAAGACATAGAATACAATAGTTTGAAAATACTAATTTTGTCAATTGAAATGGAATAATGACTCTAATATGTAAAAGAAATGATTAGTAAAAATTGGAATCGAAAGATAAGAACGGATCCAGGAGTAGTAGTTTGGACAAGTAAAGAGTAAAAACAAAAGAAAGTAAAAATGTAAAGCGGGCTCACACATTTGTAATCAGCAGAAGTGGATACAAACTCCTATTTCCTTCTATCCTCCAGGAGTGGGTATGGCTCTGATACCAAATAGACAAGGAGGCAGATGGGCACGGAACACTGCCGGAGAGAGCATCCAGGCAAATAGGCAGCAGACCCTAAACTTTCCAATATGAAAGGCATTTTCATGACCATATAGGTAGCATGCCATACAAAATCAAGGCTTTTATTGAACACTACAGACACGGACACTAAGTTTCCAACAGGTTTCAACACCATGGAGGCAGTATACCTTAACAAGTCAAATCTTTCATCAACCCCACAGACACAGAGACTAATCTTTCCAACATGATAGGTGATTCACATCCATATAGGCGGCATGCTATACAAAATCAAAACTTTTAATCGACATATAATATCTTTCCTATGAATGATCTACGCATCTGTATAGATGGTTTGCTTTTTAGATACAAAGCCTTCACTTAGACGGGAAGGTAGAAGGACACGAAAGACGTCTGGAGAGAGCAGCTAGGCGGATAGGCAGTAGACCCAAAACTTTCCAACATGAAAGGCAGTTTCACGACCATGTAGATGGTATTCCATATGAAATCAAAGCCTTCGTCAAACACCACAAACACAGATATTAAGCTTCCAATAGGTTTCAATGCCATGGAGGTAGTAAACCTTAAAAATTCAAAGCTTTCATCCTCACAACTAACACAGAGCCCTACCTTTCCAATATGATAGGCGATTCACATCCATATAGGCAGCATGTCAGATGAAATCAAAGCTTTTAATCGACACGCCACAGCTTTCCTACAACTGAGCTACGCATTCATATAGACGATTTAATTTTTAGCTACAAATACTTTACAACCCTTAATGGGATGACTTAAATTTAGAACTGGAAGCTACACATCAAGGATCGTTTGCCTCGACAACAAAACCTTCACAACATAAAAGAGGAGCGGCTTGACATTGCAAGTCTTAGAACACATGAGATACCTTGTCTCCTTAGTACACACCTATTCTGTATTTTCCTAAAATGGGTTTTTTGATGGCTCTCCCTGGCTTGTTTCCCTCAAAATAGCTACAGAACAAAAGATGTACTAAGGTAGACCTCAGATCTGCGTGTTCTCTCACAAATATTGAATTTTTTTAGAAAGTTATGGAATAGACTAAGCCAATTTCAATTCATATACATAGAAGGGACTTAGAAACCTATGTCATGTGTACAAAGCCAACTTTGGTATACATGTAAAGTACATAGACACCTACGTCGCGTGGACAAAGACCAATTCATTTAATAAACATGGAAAGTAACTTTGGGGTGCCATTGTTGTTATCGAAACAAGCTATCACTTTGCCACAGTATTTCCTTACCCCCTACTGTGACCTAGAGAATCAAAGTACCCATCCCTTTGGAAGAGAGAAAACAAGAGCAAGAGAGTTTAGCCAACAAACATTTTCACTGATAGCAGACAGAAACTATATAAGAGGTTTTTAGGTAGAGAGTATGATGCCTCTAACCCAAAGGCCTAGGCTTTCTTTTATATAGAAAAGAAGTTTAATAGCTAAGCTATGCTATGGATAAACATGAAATAAAATATTACATTCCTATCCTAACAGCTAAGGGATAGGCATTATCCATTAATAAGGATAAGTCTTATACTTTGGGAAGGGATAAGCATTATCTGTTACGACTAGATAAGCCTTATCTTTATTCACACCAGGCCCTACTAACATGTGGGGGTCCAAAAAACAAAACAAACTATGTTTTTGGTATGTGATAGCATGTGCAAGTAGGTGATTCAGCACTTAGCAAGCAGGTACATCAGCAGCTTTACAGGCATCTTGCAAACAGGTGGATAAGCTCTTTGTCTTTGAAGTAGTTGATTCAGCAGCTTTAAAAACCCATATGAAAGGGCAACCCAATGAGAATGGTTTCCTTGGATATTAGGGTATCCCACTGGATAGGGTAACCCACTGGAGAAGTTAACCTATCTGACAGGGTTTTCTAGGAGGAAAGGGAAATCCACTTAAAAGGAAAACCCACTGGAGAGGGTAATCTACTGGGAAGGGTGACCCTCTAGAGAGGGAAAATTTCTTGCACATGTCATCTAACGTCATCTTTTAGACGATGTTGGATGGTGTCGGCGGCGATGGGCTCCCGTATCCTTCTTCCATCCACCAATCTACTTTGTGCTTCTTTCTGAGGCATTCTTGACCTTCCAAGATTCTCTTCAGTTATTTAATGAAGTAACTTCTTCTAAATAATGAATCTTTGCATTTCTTTTAGGGTGCATTAAGCCATATGCTTTTGATGTAGCTGGTGAATTCATCTCAAGTGATCTCGTACTGTGGCTGATATTGTTTTACTACTTCTCAGACCTCATCCCAGTTGGGATGACCGTCATCTGCATTGTTCTATTTTGCCCATTCATTTGTCCAAATTTCCATCGAAATACATCTGTTCTGCTGAAAAATAAAGCATTAGGCTTCAAAGTATTTATCCTCCAGGGAGAGTATGGATATGAGAAATTTCTAGAGGAGTGAAATTTCCATTTGAGCTTGGATATCGTGGTCTGAGATTCCTATAGGGTGATGCAGCATGAAGACCATTCCATCATAGAAATCCCTTTAGCGTTGAATCTAATATTCTTGTAGCTTGAACCATAGCATGAATCTCTTTAGAGAAGGTTGGATTTAATTGAAATACACAAAGGTATCACACTTTAACTCTATGAGAATGTAGTGTTAGTGCCACAGATAAAAGAATAGCCATAGGAGCTCTTGTGGGAAGTCGTTGGGCATTACAATGAACATATGGCAAAAGGGATATTCTAGACATACTTCGAACAGATTTAGGATAGATCCACCTTATTTTATGAACAAGTGAATCTCATAGAAGGTTCTTCTTTCTCGGAGGATGGATGGATCTACAGGATCCATATACTGGTTGAACAGATTTGGAGGGTAATCTTCTAGTCTGGAAGATAGTATCCCTGTCATGTTGAGCATAAGGATTTGGCTGGCCTGATACTGGTAGTCCTCTCCGTTGCTGGATATCAGGTAAAGCTCATCGACGTAAATGTCGCCTTTTTTTCATATATGTCTATGGAAAAGAGGGTATCTTCCTTCGATTCTTCTTCTAGCGAGAAGATCGATTCAAGGTCATCTGTCATGCTGAGATAGATTCCCGCATGATTAGCTATCTCCTTAAAGAGGTGGATAGAGTCCTTCAACATCTTGTCTTGAGGACTATTTTTGGCAAAGTGGTTAGTCTTTCTGTAGATAAAGTAGTTGTCGCCTTTCTTCTTATAGCTGGCAGGGCTTCTCTATTTGGAGTACCTGGTTCATTGGGTAACCCTACTTGTATCGTTGGGCGGACTTGGCAGTGTGAACCTCCAGAATAGCAGCCACATTTTCTTACTCATCTTGTGGTGAGGGAAGGATCAGTCAGACTTGGTAACAAGGTTATCTCTACTGCAGGCTTGATTGAGGAATGGATTATTTTTTATGATTTGCTTCAGCATGGTCCTCTTGATGCATCTATTGTCTAGAGTTTGGAAGATGTCCTGCCGGATGTAGCCTATTTGTGGGGTGGTTTTGGACTTGAACTTCTCCTCCACAATCATCACCGTGTGGTTTACTAGCATTATCGGCAGTGATGATACGAAATCTTGCTTCATGTTGGGATCCCCACTCAACTCAAAGTAGATCTTTATCATCTTCTTGATATGGATATCATTGGCATTTTTGTTAAACGATATACACTTGATCTCAAAGAGCTATTGCTTGAGCTTCTCGTATCTCTGGCCTAAATCTTTACAGAATACCTCATGTTGTATCCAGATATTGAAGGCATAGTCCTAGGATCTAAGATATGTGTTCTTGTCTGAAATACCAAGAGAATTCTACCAGCCTCAGAGTATGCCGGAGAATCTAGATGTGAACTCTGAGAGTATCATGTACTTCTCCCGCTCGGCTAAATTTTTCATTGCCATTCAAGTGTAGAAGTCCTGGATCTGTATGGGCCAAGTTGAAATATTTATGTCATTATGGGTAAAGGTATGAAATTTGGTTCCTACGGTCTTTCTCACTGGTGTACCTAGATCTAGCCTTAGGTGTGAGTGGTTGAAGCTAATCGTGATGGTGTTGTCACTCCTTTTGGCAAAGGTTGGCTCCTTGGACTAGAGAGGTTGAGGATAGTCTCTCAACTTCTCATAGGTTTTGACCCATGAATCTGGGAGTACTTTCACAAGTTCATCTCTGGGTATCTGGCTTAAGATCTGGACACATTGAGTGGTTTCATTGGTGGCATCTATATTCAAGAAAAAAGCATTGACTCCATCTGAAAGGGATAGATCGATAGCATGATACTGAACCCACCAAGCTACTTGGAAGTAATGAGATACCTAGATGGAATCTCTATCCTGTAGAGCTCTGAGTATCTGGACCTAGATCCTCAACTCCTCTATTAGATATAGATCAGAGAGGGACATATTAAAATTAGGGAATATAATGACGAAGACTGTCCTGGAATTCAGTGTGATTTATGAAGTTCCCTAGTTGGCATGTTGGTATTTGTTGTACCTGGTATCAAGGAGGGAAAGATGCACCACAATAGGCTGTCCTTTTCTTACGTGACATGACAATGAAACCCTAACCGCACCAAACTGGATATGGGTGAATCCATGGTTCCTCCATTGTCTTGGAAAATCTTGCAGCATCTGTAAAGTGATGAACTGTTCCTCCTCACTTGCAAGAATAGGATGCTGGTCTAGTTTCGAGGCAGGAACATATTCTTTAACTCCATTTGGTCTCTGCTGTACCAAAGAACGGATCTGCAGCGATGGGTTATATGCCTTTTTCGTAAAGGCAGAGTAAGGATTTAGGAGAGGTAGATGTGTTGAGGATATCTTTTGTTCTGGTGGTAGCACATCTACTTTGTATAGGTAACCAAATTTGGATGACAGAGTTTTGGAAGGGGACATATTTACTTGAGCTAAAGATCTACATGAACCGGACCTACCTAAAGGTGAAGACTCAAGAGAAGACATATCTTTGTATTTTTCTGGCCTATATAGACTCGATTTATTTGTTCTAAAGATCTATGGAAAAGAGTCAATAAAATATAAATCTTTTTGTATTTTTGTGGACTGAAACTATATATTTGTGCTAAGAATCTAAGGACAAGATAAATAATATTTGTTGTAAAACTCTAAGAAAGTAACTACAACTCGATTATGTACAAGACACAGAATACAATAGTTTTAAAATACTGACTCTGACAATTAAAATGGAACTATGACTCTAATATGTACAAGAAATGAGTAGTAAAACTTGGAAGCGAAAGCTAAGGATGGATCTAGGAGAAGTAGTTTGGACAAATAAAGAGTAAAAAAACAAGAAAGTAAAAATTTAAAGTTGGCTCACACGTTTTCAATCAGCAGAGGTTGATACAAAATCCTGCTTCCTCCTGACCTCCGGAAGGGGGGATGGCACTGATACCAAATATACGGGGAGGTAGAGGGGCACAAAAAACGATCGCAAAGAGCAGCTAGGCGGACTGGCAGCAGACCCCAAACTTTCAAAAATGAAAGGCTATTTCACGACCATATAGGCGGCACACCATACAAAATAAGAGCTTTCGTCAAACACCACAGACACAGAGCCTAACTTTCCAACAGGTTACAACACCATCGAGGTGGTATACCTTAAAAAGTAAAAGATTTCATCAACACCACAGACATAGAGACTATCCTTTCCCACATGACAGGCGATTCACATTTATATAAGCGGCATGCAATATGAAATCAAAGATTTTAATTAACACGCCACAGCTTTCCTATGACTGAGCTATGCATTCGTATAGACGGTTTTCTTTTTAGCTACAAAGACTTCACAACCCTTAACGGGATGACTTGACTTTGGAACTGCAAGCTACACATCATGGATAGTTTTCCTTATCAACAAAACCTTCACAACCCTTAATGGGATGGCGTGACTTTGCCAATATTAGAACACATGAGATCCCTTCCCTTTTTAGTACACAATTGTAACGTATTTTCCTAAAATTGGTCTTACAGAATCTCTCCATGGCCTGTTGCCCTCAAAATGGCCATCAAAGAAAATTGTACTAAGGATGACCCAGATCTGTGTGTTCTTTCTCAGATATTAAATCTTTTTGGAAAGTTATGTCATGAACTAAGCCAATTTAGTTTCATATACATAGAAAGGACTTAGAAATCTACGTCGCATGGACAAATACAACTTCATTATCCTTGGAAAGTACTTAGACATCTACATCGTGAAGATAAATCCAACTTCGTTTTATAAATATGGAAAGTAACTTCAAGGTTCCATTGTTGTCGTCATAACAAACTAGCACCTTTCCATAGTATTTCATTCCCTCCCTACTCTGACCTATATGATTGAAGTACCCATCCCTTTGGAAGAGAGAAAACAAGAGCAAGAGAGTTTAGCCAACAAACATTTTTATTAATAGAAGAGAGAAACTATACAAGACAATTTTAGCTAGAGAAGCTGATGCCTCTAACCTAAAGTCCAAGGATTCCTTTTATAGAGGAAGGAAGATTACTAGATAAACTATGCTATGGATAAATATGAAATAAAATATTATATTCCTATCCTAACAGCTAAGGGATAGGCATTATCTGTTAATAAGGATAAGTCTAATCCTTTGGAAAGACATAAGAATTATCTGTTATGACTAGATAATCCTTATCTTTATTAACACAGGGCCCTGCTAACATATGGGGGGAATAAAAAGAAAGAAACTATGTTATTCTTATATGACAGCATGTGCAAGAAAGTGAGTCAACAGCTTGCAAGCAGGTGCATTAGTAGCTTCACAGGCATCTTGTAAGTAGGTGGATAAGCTCCTTGTCTTTGAAGTAGCTGAATCAGTAGCTTCAAAAACCCATCTGAAAGGGTAACCCACTGAGAATTTGCTAGGAGAAGGGGGTAAAAAACATAAAAGGGTAACCAACTATGAGGGTAACCTATCTGATAGGGTTTTCTTAAAGAGGAGGGTAACCTACTGGGAGGGGCAACCTACTGGATAGGGTAACATACTGGGAAGGGTAACCCGTTGGAGAGAGTAACTTTCTTGCACATATCATCTGACGTCCCCTTTTAAGTAGTGTTGGATGGTACCAACGACAATGAGCTCGTATATCCTTCTTCCATCATCTAATTTACTCTGTGCTTCTACCTGAGGCATTCTTGTCCTTCCAAGATTCTCTTCATCAATCTGGAGAAGTAGATCTTTCTTTTGGGTGAATCTTTGCATTTCTGTAGAGGAGCCTTCATCCGTATGTATGTGGCTTCATCAGTTTTAGACTCATACAATGGATGGTATTCTATTTTTGTTCGTCCGACTTTATCTTTTGTGTTATCCCTTTTTTTGTGAATGCTTCTAGTTTGCTAGAGAGTGAAGTATTTTTCTCTACAACATTCATCCTCAAGAGTGAGAATCAAATTAAGAGATGTCCAGAGTAATGAAATCTTCGACTGGGTTTGGACTTCATGGCCTGTGATTCCTACCAGGTGATACAATATAAAGATCATTAAATCACAGGAATCATTAAAGCATCGAATCCAGTATGGCATAAATCCTTCTGGAGTTAGTTGGATTCGATCGTGATGCCTAAAGGCATAACACCTGAACTCTATGATAGTGTAGTACTAGTGGCATATGTACCAGAACAACCTTAGGAGTTCTTATTGGGAATCATTGGCTAGTATGATGAACACATAATAGAAAAGATATCCCGAAGTTCTCTAAGTGGCTTCAAGATGGATTTGTTATAACAGTTGAATGCTTGAAGCTTTTTAAAAGTCTAGATAGATGGATCTGAAAGATCCATATATCTGTTGAACTGATCTGGAGAGAAACCTGTTATTTAGGAGGATAATATTCCTGATCTATTGAATGTGAGAGATTTATTAGCCAATTTTTGGTCATCTTATCTGATGCTGGTATCAATATCTCCATTATTATCATCTACGGAGAAGATAGTGTCCTCCGTTGGTTCTTCTTCCAGTGAGAGAACTAGTCCAAGGTCGTCTTCTTTGTTAAGATAAATAGAGACTTCAACATGATCAACTATTTCTTCAAAGAGGTAGACTATATCTTTCAACTTCTTGAGTTGAGGATAATCTTTAGCAAAGTGACCAGGCTTTCATCAGCTGGGACTACAGCAATAGGACCATGGCCAATGGGAGCATGTGGCGATAGCATGTTATTAGTATACAGAACCCAACTAGAATACCTTATATTCTCGACTCTTTATGTCATGGCTCTTACCTTATCTGTTCATTTTTTGGTGGTGGAGTGAATTTCCTAAATGAACGATATGGAGAGGATTCTCATAATCCATATGGGAATACAGTAGGTACTTTGGCCTTTTGTTGTATAGAACAGTTGTTTTCCTTTTGGGATGCCATGGCATCTTTTCTTTCCCATACAAACCAAGCGATGTCAAACTCCTCTTTTTCATCTTTAGGATTTGGAGGGACCAGCGCTGGTACGGATGGACGATGTGGGATGGTGGAAATAGGTTGTACTGAACCCCATGAAGGATATGTGTTGGGAAATACGATTGTTTTTGGTCATTTTGGAGTTTGTCATAATCATATATCAGGAGATGGATTTGTTCTTCTAACAAGGCTATTTATTTTCACTGTTGGTCAAGAAAATGTAATATCGAGGATCCTATTAGGTATTTTGCAGACTGTATTATTTGTATCCTACTTTCCAGTGCTCTAATAAGTATGGCATGTTGAGGGGCAGCTGAAGTAATATCCGATTGGATAACAGATGACAATTTTGGAGTTTGGGTTTGGTTATCCTCTTCAGGTCAATGGTTTAACAGGTAACCATTTGTGTGACTAGACGTAGAGAGTGACGTTAGAAGCATCTTGGGTTGAGTCGCTACATCAGCTTTTCTTCTGCAGATTCTACAGTCATAATTGTCCTTCCATGCGTAATGTCTTAAGAAAGGGCATTTACACAACATTAGATTAGAACCCTCATTATTGAAGTTTTTAATCAAATCATGTTGTCTCATAAAGCCAATGAGAAAATAGAGGATGGTATCTGGGTTCTTTACTTTCAAAAAATCATCACTTGGGTTTTACATAGGGATGTAGAAGGTGGTATTGGGTAGCCTTCTGAGATAGTGGTGGTCAGAATCATCAATGGGGCTGAGATGTTAAGAATGGGCTCTCAACTTCTCATATTTAGTGACCCTTGAATCTGGGATAATGCTGACCAATTTATCTCTAGATATATTTCTCGGGATCTTATTTCACTCTGTGGTTTTATCAGTTGCATTTGTAGTCAAGAAAAGAGAGTTCTTGCCACTTGAAGAAAGTAGGTTCATGTTATGGTTCTAAACACACCAGGCTATCTGATAGTAGAGGGTTACCTGGTCGGCATCTCTGTCCTACTGAGGATCGAGAATCTGGACTTGGACCTTCAACACCTTCATTAGATGTGGATTAGCTAATGGTATGTTAAAGTCGGGGAACATGGTGACAAAGACTGTACCATTATTTTGAAGAATCTTTAATGTACTCAAATTTGCATGTTGGTACTTATTGAATCTAGTAACAAGAAGAGAAAGATGCACAACAGCTGGCCAGCCTTTTCTCCCCTAATGTGCCAAACCAATTCGTATAGCACCAATATGGAGATGAGTAAATCCAATACTTTCCCATTGCTGTGGAAAGTCCTCTAGAATCTGTAGTGATATAAACTATACCTCTGGAGTTACCAGAATAGGGTGTTGAATAAGTGGTGTTGCAGCAACATATTCCTTAACTACCTTTGCCTTTTCTTGAACCATAGAGTGGATCTTCATCCAAGGATTTCCTACCTTTCTAGGAACAGCTGAATAGGGGTTTTGTTAAGGTGTAGTACACATCTATTCTTGTAATGGTAGCACCTCTACTTCGTATATGTTTTCAAGTTTACATAACAACATATCACTAGGTGTGGTTGACATGTATATCTTGACACAAGGGTTGTGTGTGGACTTTGTGGTAGACATATTTTTGGTTTTTTTGGGACTATGAAGACTCGATGTATTTGTTCGAGAGATCTGTAGAAAAGTCTCAATAAAATGAAAATCTTTTTGTGGACTGACTTTATATATTTGTGCTAAAGATCTAAGGACACAACAAATATTTGTTCTAAAATCTAATAAAGTAATTACGACTCGATTATGTACAACATACACTAAAAAACGCTGACTCTGATAATTTAAATAAAACTCAGACTCTAATATGTACAGGGCTTGAGTTGTAAAATTTGGAAGCAAAGATTACGGACGTATCTAAGAGTAGTAGTTTAGACAAGTAAAACTAAAAACTAAGAATAAAAATATAAAGATGGCTCACGTGTTTGCAATTAGTAGAGATAGATACGAACTCTTTATTCCTCCCAACCTCCGGGGGCAGGAATGGCTCTAATACTAAATAGACGGAGAGGCAGAGGGGCATAGAAGACTTCCTAAGAGAGCAACCAGGTGGATAGGCAGCAGACCCCAAACTTTTCAATATGAAATGTGGTTTCACGACCATTTAGGTGGCACGCCATACAAAATCAAATCTTTCATCAAACACCATAGACGCAGAGACTAACTTTCCAATAAGTTTTAAGACCATAGAGGCGGTATACCTTAACAAGTCAAAGCTTTCGTCAACACCACAGACACAAATACTAACCTTTCCAACATGATAGGCGATTAACGTCTATATAGGCAATATGCCATATAAAATCAAAGATTTTAATTGAAACTCCATAGCTTTCCTATGACTTAGCTATGCATCCGTATAGATGATTTTCTTTTTAGCAACAAATCCTTCACAACCCTTAACGGGATTGCTTGACTTTTGAACTGCAAGCTACACATCAAGGATGGTTTACTGATGCAACAGAGACTTCATAACCTAAAAGAGGGAAGGCTTGACTTTTCCAGTCTTAGAACACATGAGATCCCTTACCTCTTTAGTACACACCTATTATGTATTTTCCTAAAATGGGTCTTACGGTGGCTCTCCCTATCTTGTTACCCTCAAAACAGCTACAGAACGAAAGTTTTAGTAAGCCATACCCCAGATTTACGTGTTTACTTACAGATATTGGATCTTTTGAAAAATCTATGGCATGGACTAAGCCAATTGCATTTCATATACATAGAAAGTACTTATACATCTATGTCGTGTGGACAAATCCAACTTCGTTATGCATGGAAAGTAGTTGGATATCTATGTCACGTGGATAAAGCCAACTTTATTTCATAAACATGAAAAGTAACTTCAGGGTGCCATTATTGTCGTTGCTTCAGGATAGCACTTCGTCGTAGTATTTCCTTACCCCCTACTCCAACCTAGAGGCTCGAAGTACCTATCTCTTTGGAAGAGAGAAAGCAAGAGTAAGAGAGTTTAGCCAACAAATATTTTCATTGATAGCAGAGAGAAACTATTCAAGAGGTTTCTAGGTAGAGAGGATGATGCCTCTAACCTAACGGCCTAGGCTTCCTTTTATAGAGAAAGGAAGCTTGCTATCTAAGCTAAGCTATGGATAAACATCAAATAAAATATTACAATTTCTATCCTAACAGCTAAGGGATTGACATTATCCATTATGACTAGATAAGCCTTATCTTTATTCACACTAGGCCCTACTAATACATAGGGGCCAAATAAAAAAAATCAAACTATGTTATTGGCATGTGACAGCATGTGTAAGCAGGTGAGTCAGTAACTTGCAAGCAGGTGCATCAGCAGCTTCATAGGCATTTTGCAAACAGGTGGATAATCTTCTTGTCTTCGAAGTATCTCAGTCAGCAGCTTTAAAAACCCATCTTAAAGGGTAACCCACTGAGGAGGGTTTTCTTAGAGAGGTGAGTAACCCACTGGAAAGGGTAACCCACTGTCATACCCTGTTTTCGCTAACGTTAAACAAAACATCATTTATTGGACTCTAAAAGAATTAAATAGAGTCGCCACCTAATTTAATTTTTAAGAAAAATAAGTAAACCTACTGAATTGTTAACATGTGCAATTTATGTTTCAGTCTACGAAAACCAATTGAGATTCTAGGGCACCCTTCGGGATCCACAACTGTGGTATCCGGCTAGACTAAATTTATCAAAAAAGGAAGAGATATATTTAAAATACTGTAAAAAGTATTTATTAAATATAAAATAATTCTTTTTGAAAGATATAATTATTTAAAACTATGTAAAAGTATATGTATATAAATAAAAGATATTGTTATTAAAAAACATGTAAAAGATATGTATAAAAAATGTGTAAATACATGTGAAAAAGGAAGTATTTTATGATGTGTGGAAAGAAATGTATTTTGATGTTCCATGAAAAGAAAAGATATTTACAAGTAATATTTGATTAAAATTACGTAAAAAAGTCGAATTTATTTGAGAAGGAAAAACTACAGAATTTTTTTTAGTGTAAAAAGTATAAATTATTTTTATTAAATTATTAAAGTGAATCTAATATTTTTTATAAATATTAATGTCCTAAATTTGCCTAAATGCTTGGTGAAGATTAAATAAAGAATATCCCGCCCAACACCCCAAAATAAAGCTTTAACTGTGATTAAATTATTACAAGAACGAGAATATAAAAAATATAAATACATAATTTAAAGTTTTCTTTGACTGAATGATTCTCAATAACTTGTATAAACATTTGTAATAAAAATGTTAGTACCAAATAAATAATAATCAAAATAAATTGAAAAAATATGTGTGCAGATACGTATTTAAAAATATAATTTTTATTAAAACGTGGGCCTAGTTAAAGTTTTAAAATATTATAAAGATTTCTTCATCGCCCAAAATATTTAATTTTTTATTACGTATTTATAAACATAATATCCGTCTTTTATTTGTGGAGGCCTCAAAAATCAACGGTAATTTTTCATTGGTCATGTGTCTATTTTTGATATAAAATAAATAACTTGGAAAGTAAAGATCAATCTTTTGTATTGGAGTGACCTCAAGTATTTGACGGAGAGATAATGTCATTGGCCATGTGTCGTCCCTTAAGATAAAATGATAACTTTAATAAAATAAAGTCCGTCTTTGTAATGGGGGTGACCTCAAATATCCAACGAAAAGATAATTTCATTAGCCAAGCATTTATTTTGGATGTAAATAAGTAAACTTTGAGAAATAAAAATCTGTATTTTGTCACGAGGTAGCTTCAAGTATCCAACGGACAGATAATTTCATCAGCCAAAATGGTGTAGTATCTATTCATTATCAGTATGGATAAAATAATCATGTAGTATCCTATTCTTGTCAGTCAAATAAATGTAAATGACAAAAATTATCCAAAACTAATGTCTGATGCAAAACTGCAGCAAATCCAGTGATGAAATAATTGAAATGGAGCAAAGTAGTAGTATTAGCAAAAGTAAGCAAACATCAGTAAAATAAATTACTAAGGAAACCCATGGCCATCTCCGGTTTGATTTAAATAAATTAGACAAGAACAAGCATAATAAAAAAATTATCAAGCGTCAAAAATAATCAAAGTCACCAACCAACACGGCTACTTCACCAGCAGTGAAACGCCGGAGCAGCGGGTCTTTTTGTACCAAATTCACGGCAAATCTACAAGGGGAGATCTCTTTGAAGCTCTTCCCGGAGGAGAAACAGCAGCACAAATAGAGGGAAATGGGGAAGTAGCAGCACGTGATGCGCTTGGTGGCTGAAAACTCGCCTGCCAGCGGCCACATCTGGCGTGGCAGCGTGAAATGGAGGAGGTTTTTTGGTTGGGTTCGTGGGGGTTATGTGAGGCGTGATGCACCGGATCCGGATAATGATGATGAAAAGTGGTAATACGGTGGTTGTTGTTTGTCGTGGGAAAGGAAAGTAGTAAGAGAGATCTGATAAATGTGTATATGTCTTTATCTATTCTATGTGTTTTTGTATAGTGTATGTGTATATATTTTTATTTTCTGTGTGCGTACTTTTTTAGAGAGAAAAGTGAGAGCAAAATCTTATTATGAAAAGTATGTATTTTTGTGTATTTGTGAAAAGAATAAATTATGTATTTGTATTTTGAAAGAGAAAAAAAAATGACCAAAAATGTGTCCACCCACCACCTATTTATATAAAAAATTGAGTACCCCTTTTATCCAATGGATAAAGGATTGTCCTCTCTTTTTATAATAGAACATCCTTAGGTCCTTAAGTTATTGGCCAAAGGATTTTCATCCTTTTGACCAACGGACAAAGTTATTATCCAAAGAGTATTGCCATTGAGTTGTCATTGTCAAATGTGACAAGACATTATGTGTAGTCATTATCGAATATGACAAGACATTATGTGTAGTCATTGTCGAATGTGACAAGACATTATTGTGTGGTCGTTGTCAGATGCGACAAAGCATTGAATTATTATAAAGTTCAAAAATAATTGATCTGACTTAGCATTTGCGGATCGTAAAAAATGCACGAAATGCAGCTATTGATTTTTAATTATGAAAAATGTAAAGAATGTTGAAAATATTAAAAAATGTAATTTAATACTAGGGATATTATAAAATTATAATGTCATGTCGTGTACGTGTACAGATAATTGTAAAATGTTAAAAATGATAATGAATCAATAGAAATCCTAGTATCAGGAGGATTATTAATAAATTATGTAAGGTAAAAATACGACAACAAATTGATAAAAATCCTAAAATGAGGATGATTATCAATAATTTGTCAATAATTTTAAAAAATATGTGAAAATTATATTTTGTACCCTTTAACGATCAGGAAGCCTGAAGACACCTATTTAGACACGGAGAGCAAAAATTAGGTGTCAACAGTTGGCTCTTTTGGTTTAAGGACAATGTAGAAGTCTTCAAAAAAAATGTTGACGTGTAACCAATTTTACTCGATAAAAAATAATTTTTTTGTTATCAAAAAATTCGACCGAACTCTAATTTAGAGTTGCCTATGTACCTCAAGTTAATGAGGATTAGGTCGGTTCTAGTTCAAAAGAATAGAAATTTTATTTCTTATGTTTTTACTAAGGATGCATGATCATTTGGAATGATTATTGAGGGAAGGACTATTTGGGAATGGAAGTATTCATCCATTCCCGATGCTCTTTTAAATTGCCCCAGTATCAAGTTGTAAGATGCTAGGGATGCAATATTGTAAACTTGCTGGGGAGAAATAATGATTGTGGGGTTGTAATGACCAAACTCTGCATAGAGTTTACTACATATCTCGAGTGTCATGAGAATCAGGTTAATGTAGGTCGAAATGAGAAATAGAAAATTTTGGGGCGATTCTCAAAATTTGCCCCAGTGTGTGATGTGTGGGATTTGACAAAAAATGCCCTTTTGTTTTGAATTATATTTTTAGTTGAAGAGTTGCATGATGTCTCTGATTGTCTGCGGGGATCTAAGGATGAATGAAATCTCCAATTATTTATGGGGACTTATGTGATGAATGAAAGATGTCTTCGATTGTCGACGAAAACTTGATGTATGTCATCTCTAATTATCTTATGGAGACTGATGTTGAATGTCATCTCCGATTGTCTACAGAGATTGATATGATAAATGATGATGTCTTCGATTGTATATGAAGACTGATGTTGATTGTCGTCTTCAATTGTCTATGAAGACTGATGGATGACATCTCTAATTATTTATTATGACTGATGGTGATGATTATCTCTGATTGCCTACGAAGACTAATGTGATGAATGGTGTCTTCGATTGTCTATAAAGACTTGATGACATCTCCAATTGTCTATGTAGATAGATGTTGAATGATGATGTCTTCGATTGTTTACTAAGACTTGATTCATAATACCTATAATTTTCTATAGAGGCTAATTTTCTATAGAGGCTAATGTTGATTTTTGTCTCTAATTGTCTACAAAAACTGACGTGATGCCTTCGATTATTTATGAAGATAGATGCATGACCATCCAATTGTGTATGAAGGTTGGTATGGATTGTCGTATGAAGGTTGGTATGGATTGTCGTCTCTGATTATCTGTGGAGACTGATGTGACGCCTTCTATTATTTATGAAGACAGATGCATGACCCTCCAATTGTCTATGGAGGCTAATGTGAATTGTCGTCTCCGATTGTCTATGGAGACTGATGTGATGCCTTCGATTATTTACAAACACAAATGCATGATCCTCCAATTGTCTATGGAGGCTAATGCGATGAACCGTGTGGATTATCGTCTTCGATTATCTATGTAGACTGATGTAATAACTTCAATTGTTTACAAAGACAAATGCATGACCCTCTAATTTTCTATGAAGGCTAATGTGAATTGTCGTCTCTGATTGTCTACGGATATTGATGTGATGGATTCAATTATTTACGAAGACAGATGTATGACCCTCCAATTATCTATGGAGGCTAATACGATGAATGGTGCGGATTATTATCTCTGATTGTTTAAGAAGACTAATGAGACACCTTCAATTATTTATGAAGATATATGTATGACCCTCCAATTGTCTATGGAGGCTAATTCGATTAATGGTGTCTTCAATTGTCTACGAAGACTTGATAACATCTCCAATTGTCTATGGAGACTGATGTTGATTCTTGTCTCTGATTGTCTATGAAGACTATGTGATGGTCGTCCTCAATTGTCTAAGAAAACTAAGGTCATCAATAAATGAGGTAAAGGCCTCTCGATTGGTGGAACAGCTGGAAGTTAATAGCCTCTCAACTGGCGGGGCTATGGGAATGTATAAAGCCTCTCGACTAGCGAGGCTATTGAAAGGTAATAGCTACTCGACTGGCAGGGCTATAGAAATGTAAAAACCTTTCGATTGGCGGGGCTTTGAAAGGTAATAGCCTCTCAACTGGTGGGGCTATGAAAATGTAAAATCCTCTCGACTGGCAGGGCTTTGAAAGGTAATAGCCACTTAATTGGCGGGGCTACAAAAATGTAAAAGTTTTGAGAACACCTGATAGAAAAGTAAAATGTCTGTATTTGAAGGTGGTATCTCTGAAAAGAAAGGTCAATTATCTGTATTTGGAGATGGGTGTTTTGTATGTGAAGTGTAATGCATGTATGTGAAGGCATGTGCTTGAAAGGAAAGAAAATTATTTTTTGCATTTTTGTTGTAAAAAATATGTTGAAAGATGAACAATGCGGGAGATTTCTTTGTGTTTTCTTTCTGAGAAATGTAAAAAAGTGAAAATGCAGAAGATTGTTTTGTATTTTCTTTGTAAGAAATGCTGAAAATTGAAAATATAGAAAATTGTTTTGTGTTTTTCTTGTAAAAAGTGTTGAATAGCGAAACAAAATTGTTTTGTATTTTCTTTTATAAGAAATGCTGAAAGTTGTAAAATGTAGAAAATTATTTTGTGTTTCATTTGTAAGAAATGTTGCAAGTTGAAAACAAAGAATAATTGTGCCTTGATTGTAGTTAGTATCAACAATTATTAGTGTGTATAAGAATTTCCCCATCTCTTCCAGGTAACCAAGATTGACTTCAGGGTAACTCCTATAGCTTCAAGTGGTACCTCAGGCATACCTAAGTATTGACAAAATTTGTTCGTCTTACTTCAAACAAAGATTTTGGACTGTGCCTGTTCTCATGTTTCAAGTGAGCTCTCCAAAAAAATGTCTTGTTCTCACACTTATTTGAATATTATTTTCTTTTGAATTTGGAGACATCTAGAAATATACACTCATACTCAAAAAGAAGTTCAATGAATGCAATTATGATACCATAGACTTGTCCTTCATGTAAGTATCCACTAATGTGAGAAAACTTAGAGTATGATCTTGTAGGATTTATTATTGGCTTATAATATAGGCTTAGGGTTGGGTAGGATGACATCTGGGATAGAAGTGACTAATTCCTCAATGAGCATTGCACTATATCCGTTCTTTTGATGCTTGATCATATTTATTGTGCTTCTTTGCCCCTTGTTTTGTATTTGTTTCGACTTCTTCTGAAACTTGTGTTGGAGTTTTTTTCCTTTTTCGATATATTTTCTTACCTTGTTTTTCCTCTTTGGGGGATGATAATTCCCCACCTTTATCAGAGTTATCTCTTTTTTTTTCTTTGTTGGGGGGTCTTGCTCCTTTTTTCTTTGAAGTCGTCTTTTATTTTTGTTCTTCTAGGGATATATATTCTTTGTCTTTGACAACTTTGATCTTGAATATTCATTCGAAACTTGCACGTACTTAGTGCACTCAAGGAGGTGGGTCAAAGAGGGATAGTGCATGTAAGCACTCAAAAGGTGTAGGTTCAGATGTAGTTATTTCAAAGAAAAGGTTTCAGGCTCAAAAGGGGAAATACTAGGGATCGATGCTATTTGGTAGGCTGTGGAATGCACAATCTAGTCAAGAAAGGCCTACAATCCTTTCCCAAACTAAGTGTATCTCAGAATTTTGCCTCAACAGACATTCAGGCCAAGTTCTAGATCAACAATGTAATGCAATGAACTAGTCTAAAGCTTACCACACAATGCACTTGAAACTATGAGGTTGGTTTCATTCTTATCGTAGATGTATGCAAGAGAATTTTTTAGTGTTACTCAGGTTTGATTAAAAGGTACCAAAGGAATCTACGGTTTATCATGAATTTGATCCTCTCCATCATACCAATTTGTTCTTTCTCATGCAAACTCCTGGCTGTGTTGGTACCAACTAAGTCAAACTTTTAAATTTTTATTTATGTGGAAAAAAGAGTGGGACCGAACCCAAATGAGGATTGCCTACGTATCTTGTGAAAACAAGAATCAGGTCTGTGTAGTTCGGAAAAATTTGTAAATTTCTATGTAACATTTATGAATGTACAAAATTGGTGGTTACCTTTGAAAAAAATAATGTAAAAGACGATCAGGAAGAAATTATTTGTATCAGCAAAATTAGTTCGATTAGACGATCAGGAGGATGGATGCCGATCATGAGGAGAGTTTTAAAATTACTTCAATATTTCAATGAGCTTGAGAAGGTCAGGCATTGAAGAAGTTATGGCATTATTTCATCATAGTTTGCAGGTTTATTATGAATGAAAGAATATTGAACCCTTGCTTTGATAATGGGGATCGATACACCGTAAATTCAATGATTTACGACATCCGAAAGAAGAAGCTAAGTATTCTCAAATCAAAATTGGGTGAGGATTTGGAGGTCGGTCAGCTAAGTACTAATGTTATTGACATTTGAATTTGAGAAATCATTTATTTGCGCTCTTGAAGACTTTTGTAGAGCGTCTTTGAACAGTTTCAGAAAATTGCCCCAATATGAATATCTAAGGAATTATTTTAAAATAGTGAATAGATAGAACCCTAATATAGGGTTGCCTATGTATCTTGTTAGGACAAGAATGAGGTCAAAATGTAATTCAACCCTATTTTTTATGAGTTTGTATATGGTGGGATTTATTTCTAGAATAGGAATTTTCCAAAATAGTTGGGAGTAGGAGTGAATGTTTGTGAGAAGGTGCACTAACCTAAATGCACCAACTCTAAAACTATGAAATTCAAATAATGTTTGGGGAGTGTAAGACACCCCCCGCGTGAACCATAGTGTGTGAAGTGTACTGTCAAAGACTCGACGGAATTGTAATTTATGATTAAATAATATTTTGCAATTTTTCAATGTACAGATAAAGTGTATATAAACAAGTAATGAATAAAAAAAATTTGACAAAACAATAAAATTAATTGGTGTAAATAATGTACAGAATTTATGAACAAATTCAAATAAGTTAGAGTGTAAATCGATAAAGAATCAAAGAACTTAATCATATAAAAAATGTAAAATTACCTTTCTCAATCGAGAAATTGAGTCTATTATGGTTAGAACCTGCTGTCCCCAGCAGAGTCGTCATTCTGTCATGCCCTATTTTCGCTAAGGTTAAACAAAATATGACTTATTGGACTCTAAAGGAATTAAATAGAGTCCCCACCTAATTTTTAAGGAAATAAGAAAACCTACTGAATTTTTAACATGTGCGATTTATGTTTCAGTCTGCGAAAACCAATTGAGATTCTAGGTAATGTTTCAAATTATCCCGAAAGGAAGGGACTAGGCACCCTTCGGGATCCACAACTGTGGTATCCGGCTAGACTAAATTTATCAAAAAAGTAGGAGGTATATTTAAAATAATGTAAAAAGAGGGTATTAAATATAAAATAATTCTTTTGAAAGATATAAATATTTAAAACTATGGAAAGATATATGTAAATAAATAAAACATATTGTTATAAAAAAAATGTAACAGATATGTATAAAAAATGTGTAAATACATGTGAAAAAGGAAGTATTTTATGATGTGTGGAAAGAAGTGTATTTTGATGTGCCATGAAAAGAAAAGGTATTTAAAAGTAATATTTGATTAAAATTACGAAAAAAAGTATAATTTATTTGAGCAGAAAAAACTACATAAAAATTTTTAGTGTAAAATGTATAAATTATTTTTATTAAATAATCTAAGTGAATCTAATACTTTTTGTAAATATTAATATCCTAAATTTGCCTAAATGCGTGGTGAAGATTAAATAAAGAATATCCCGTCCAACACCCCAAAAATAAAGCTTTCACTATGATTAAATTTGTACAAGTGCGAGAATATAAAAAATATAAATAAATAATTTAAAGTCTTCTTTGACTGCCATTTCCGATAATGATTCCCATAACATGTATAAACACTTATAATAAAAATGTTAGTAACAAATAAATAATAATCAAAATAAATTGAAATAATATGTGTGCATATACGTATTTAAAAATATAGTTTTTATTAAAACGTGCGCTCAGATAATGTTTTGAAATATTATAAAGATTTCGTCATCACCCAAAATATTTAATTTTTTATTACATATTTATATACGTAATATCCATCTTTTATTTATGGAGGCCACAAAAATCGGCGGTAATTTTTCATTGGCCATGTGTCTATTTTTGATATAAAAAAAATAACTTGGAAAGTAAAGATCCATCTTTTGTATTGGGGTGGATTCAAGTATCCGATGGAGAGATAATGTCATTGGCCATGTGTCGGCCCTTAATATAAAATTATAACTTTAATAAAATAAAGTCAGTCTTTGTAATGGAGGTGGCCTCAAATATTCGACGGAAAGATAATTTCATTGGCCAAGAATTTATTTTTTATGTAAATAAATAAACTTTGAGAAATAAAAATCTATCTTTTGTCACGGGGTGGCCTCAAGTATCCGACGGAGAGATAATTTCATCGGCCAAAATGGTGTAGTATCTATCCACTATCAGTGTGGATAAAATTATCATGAAGTATCCTATTCTTATCAGTCAAATATATGTAAGTGACAAAAATTATCCAAAATTAATGTCCGATGCAAAACTGCAGCAGATCTAGTGATAAAATAATTGGAACGGAGCAAAGTAGTAGTATCAACAAAAGCAAACAAACATCAGCAAAATAAATTATTAAGAAAACCCATGGTCATCTCCGGTTAGATCTAAAAAAATTAGACAAGAACAAGCATAATAAAAAAAATTATCAAGCGTAAAAAATAAATGAAGTCACCAACCAACACCGCTACTTCAACGGAAGTGAAACACCGGAGCAACGGGTCTTTTTATGCCAAATTCACCAATCTATGAGGGGAAATCTCGTCGGAGCCCTTCCCAGAGGAGAAATGGCAGCGCAAATAGAGGGAAATGGGGAAGGGGCAGTGCGTGATGTGCCTAGTGGCTGAAAACTCACCTACTAGTGGCCAGATCTAGTGAGGCAGCGTGAAACGGAAGGGATTTTCTTGTTGGGTTCGTGGGGGTTATGTAAGGCGTGATGCACCGGATCCGGATGTTGTTGATGAAAAGTGGTGATGCGGTGGCTGTTGTTTGTCGTGGGAAAGGAAAGTAGTAAGAGAGATCTGATAGTTGTGTATACGTCTTTATCTAGGCTATGTGTTTTTGTAAAGTGTATGTGTATATATTTTTATTTTTCTGTGTGTGTGTTTTTTTAGAGAGAAAAGTGAGAGCAAAATCTTATTATGTAAAGTATGTATTTTTGTGTATTTGTGAAAAGAATAAATTATGTATTTTTATTTTAAAAGAGAGGAAAAAATGACCAAAAATGTGTGTGTAAAAAATATGTCCTCCCACCACTTATTTATACAAAAAAATTGAGCACCCTTTTTATCCAATGTATAAAGGGGTGTCCTTTCTTTTTATAATAGAACACCCTTATGTCCTTAAGTTATTGGCCAAAGGATTTTCATCCTTTTGACCAACGGACAAAGTTATTATCCAAAGAGTATTGCCATTGAGTTTTCATTATCAGATGTGACAAGACATTATGTGTAGTCATTGTCGGATGTGACAAGACATTATGTGTAGTCATTGCCGGATATGTCAAGACATTATTGTGTGGTCATTGTCAGATGCGACAAGGCATTGAATTATTAAACTGTGTAAAAATAATTGATCCAACTTAGCATTTACGTATCGTAAAAAATGTACAAAATGCAGTTATTGATTTGTAATTATGAAAAATGTAAAGAATGTTGAAAATATTAAAAAATTTAATTTAATATGAAAAATATTATAAAAATATGATGTCATGTCGTGTACGTGTGCAAATACAACAACAACAACAACAAACCCAGTGTATTCCCACTTAGTGGGGTCTGGGGGGGTAAGATGTACGCAGTCCATACCTCTACCTCTGATGAAGTAGAAAGGTTGTTTCTGATAGACCCCCGGCTCAAGACACGAGATACCACACAAACACATAGTAAAGCTCAGAAGCAAATTACATAACATAAATACAACACCCATAAGTAATATAAAACAGAGGAAAGCAGAGGAAAGCACACAGATTCGTAATAAAACATGGAACACGGAAGACAGAATCATAACAGGAATAAAACCCCCACCAAGTAATTCCCTACACTAGCGACCCAAACTGGCCCTAATCCTCTGCCGAAATTCATTAAAAACGATAATGAATCAATAGAAATTCTAATATAAGGAGGATTATTAATAAATTATGAAAAGTAAATATACGATAACAAACTAATAAAAAACCTAAAATAAGGATGATTATCAACAATTTGTCAACAATTGTAAAAATACTGTGAAAATTATATTTCGTGCCCTTTAACGATCAGGAGCCTGAAGACGTTTATTTTAGACATGGAGCGCAAAAATTGGGTGTCAACACCCACTGGCGAGGACAACCCATCTAACAAGGTTTTCTTAGAGAAGAGGGTAACCCACTGGCAAGGGTAACCCATTAGAGAGGATAACCCTCTGGGAAGGGTAACCCGCTGGAGAGGACATGTCATCTTACGTCATCTTTCAGGAAGTGTTGGATGGTGCCAGTGAAGGTGAGCTCATGTATCCTTCTTCTATCCACCAGTCTACTCCGTGCTTCTGCCTGAGGCGTTCTTGGCCTTCTAAGCTTCTCTTCATCTATCTTGTAAAGTAACTCCTTCTGATCGATGAATTTTCGTATTTTGTTTAGGGATATTTCAACTGAATACTTCTAATAAAGCCGGTGACTTTATTTTTAGTGATCTCGTACTGCGACTGATATTCCTTTGCTGCTCATCAGACCTCATCCCAATGGGGATGGCCGTCGTTTGTGTAGTTCAATTTTCCCCATTCGTTTGGCCAAATTTACTTCAGAATGCATCTATTCTGCTGGAAAATGAAGCACTAGGTTTCATAGTATTCTTCTTCCAGAGAGAGTATGGACCTGGTAAATTTCCAGAGGTTTCATAGGAATCCTTGAAGCATGAAATCCAGTATTCTTGCAACTTAAACCATAGCATGAATCTCTTCAGAGCAGGTTGGATTCGATCAAAATGCCTGAAGGCATAACACTTAAACTCTAGGAGAATGTAGTGCTGGTGGTACAAATACCTAAATAGCCACGGGAGTTCTCGTGGAAAGTCGTTGGCCAATGTGATGAACATATAGCAGAAGGGATATTCCTGGTGTACTCTGAACGTCATTAGGATGGATACGCTATATTTCTTGAACACTTGAAGCTCGTAGAAGGTTCTTCTTTCTCGGAGGATGGATGGATCAAAGGGATCCACATACTAGTTGAATAGATCCGGAGGTTAATCTGCTAGCCTACAAGATAATATCCCTTCCGTGTTGAGAATGAGGATTTGGCTAGCCTGGTGCTGGTAGTCTTCTCCATTATTGGATATCAAGTAGAGATCATCGGTGTAGATATTACCTCTTTTTTCTTATACGTCTATGGAGAAGAGGTTGTCCTCTATCTGTTCTTCTTTGAGTGAGAAGACTAATTTGAGGTCGTCCTCCCTGCTAAGATAGATTCTCACATGATCGGCTATCTTCTAAAAGAGGTGAATGGAGTCCTTCGACTTCTTGGCTTGAGGACAGTTTCTGGCAAAGTGGACAGGCTTTCTACAAATGAAGTAGCCATCATCTTTCTTCTTATAGGTAGTTGTGCTTCTCCGTCTGAAGTACTTGGTTTGCCGAGTTACCTTTCTTCTATCGTTAGAAGGCTTTGGCAGTCTGAACCTCCTGAATAGCATCCGCCTTTTGGTACTCATCTTGTGGTGAGGGCAGGAGTAGTCAGACTTGTTGATTAGGTCATCTTTGCTGCAGGATTGTTTGAGGACTAGATTAGTTTTATCGTTTTGCTTTAGCATGGTCCTTTTGATGCATATGTTGTCCAATGCCTGAAAGATGGCCTGTCGGATGTAGCTTATTTGTAGGATAGATATCTACTTGAAATTTTCCTCCATAATCATCGTCGTGTGGTTTTCTAGCATCATCAACAGTAATAATATGAAAGCTTGCATTAGGATGGGATCCCCACCCAACTCAAAGTTTATCTTTACCATCCTCTGGAAGTGGATATTGATGGCATTTATGTCAAATGATAGACACTTCATCTCGAAGATCTTTCGCCAAAGCTTCTCGTTCCTCTAGCTTGCATCTTCGCAGAATACCTCATGTAGGATCCTGATATTGAAGGAAAAGTCCTGGTATGTCATATATATGTTCTTGTTTGAATTCCCAAGAGCGTTCCACGAGTCTCTCAGTATGCCGGAGAATCTGGATGTGAACTCCAAGAGTATCATGTATTTCTCCCACTCGGCCAGATTCTTCGTCTCCATCCAATTGTAGAAGTCCTGGATTCGCTGAGGCTAGGCTAACATCTTTATGTCATCAAGGATGAAGGTGTGAAATCTGGTTCCTATGGCCTTTCTCATCTATGTACTTGGATCTCACCCTCTTTCTAGGATTATGTCATCGTCATCCCATCTTGGTTGTCAACGACATCGGAGACCTCTAGTTTATTGGACTGGTTCATGTATATTGGTGGATAGTCTTCTTATACTATAGATTAAACATCGGTTGTATTAGGTTTGTCAGTACGTGGTGGGTCATCATCAGTAACATCAGAATCTTTCAACTGCGTTGGAGCATCAACAAATGAAACCTTCTCTTTTTTTGTGTATTTAGCAGATGTTCCATCAATGATTTTAGAACATACATCCACAATGTTAGTGGTGGATGAGTGTTCTTTCTCTCCCTCTATTTCATAGCCAAAGATATCATCGATGGCTTTTAAATATTTTTCTTCTGGGCTATTCTTCAAAACTTGTTAAGCAATGGCATTCCCAGAATCTGCTGCATCTGATTGAGAGATAACTAGACTTGGGATGATGGGTTTTTCCTTCATAAGACAATTGTTATCGAGAAAATATTTTATGGTGGATATCCATACTTCATCTGGTCGCTCTTTGAATTTTGATTCTGTAATTTGGACCTTCGAGTCATTGTTTGGGATAATTAGATCCTTTGTAGGAGCAGCATGCCTTGTGATCAACTTATCAGTGTGCTTTGGACCCTATCTAGAATACTTCATTCTTTGACCTTATTTTGTGCAATCTTTGCTTCCTTTTGAGCTGTCATGGCATTCTTTCTCTTACATAAGATCTTGGCAATGTCAAACTCCTCTTGTTCCTTTATTGGGGATGAAATGAATAATGTTGAACGAGGTGGAGAGGTAGAAATGATTTACTTAATCCTCATGGAGAATATGCTCTAGGAAATACAGTGGCCTTTTAGGCATGTTCGTATTTTAGAAGATGGATATGTTCCTCCAATGAGTTTTTTTCTTTCCTTTGTTGGTCAATTAAATGTAGTATTGAGGACCCTAGCGGGCAGCTTTCAGAATGTACAGTCTGTAGCCTGCTCTCTAGTGTTCTGATAAGTATGGCATGTTGAGTTTATGCTTCTGGCTCCTCTTGTCCAACAGATGGAATAACATGTGATGATTTTGGAGCGTAGATTTGGTTATTCCTTATGGGTAAGTAGTTTAGCAGTAATGGAGTGTTGGAATTAGAACTGGTTTTAGATATCATGAACATTAGGTTTTCAAGATTAGAATCTAATCTGGAGTTAGAGGATCTACTCTGAGATGGAGTGGGCAGTGGTGGCCATTCTTATGGTTTGTAGGAGACTTCAAATGGATGGTCTTTGTCCCTTTTATCTGAAGGCCTCTGGTATTGGAGCTTTTGGAATCCCCAATACTCATCCCTTTCCAATTCATCTTTCTCTTCATCAGAATCATTCAACCAGTCCTCTTGGTATCTCTGGCAATCACAGTCAACATCCCATAGGCAATTTCTTATGAATGGGTCTTTGAACCAGTTCACTGTCCTTCCCATACATGGCATTGAGATAATTTGACATATTCGTTGGTTCTGACTCCTCTGCATCCAAAAAAGTGTCAGCAAGTGTATGCATATGGACAAAGAGAGATGTTCTGTACGGTTTTCTGGTGAATATGGATTTCGGTGACCGGAGATGTTGAGTCCAATGTGATTTCCAAAGTGCCCAAATTTGCACGTTGGTACTCTTCGAATCTAGCTTCAAGAAGGAAATGGTGTGACTTTAACAGCTGTTCTTTTCTCCCTTGATGGGTCAAGGAAATTCGAATTGCACTAAAATGGATATGGGTAAAGCTATACCTTTTCCACTGTTGTGGAAAATTTTTCGTCATCTACAAAGTGATGAACTGTTCAGCTGGAGTTGTAAGGACGTACTAATCAAGTTTTGTTCCAGCAAAGTATTCCTTAACTTCTTCTCATTTTCGTTGAATTAGGGAATCAGTCTGTAGCTCTAGATTACACGTCTTTCTGGAAAAGGCAGAGTATGGATTCTGTATGGGTAGATATGTAGAAGATAGATTTTTCTTTTCTGTCAACACATCTAATTCATAAAGATAGTCTTTTTTTTCATAACATAGTTTTGTTGATAGTTGGAGACAAGTGTAATGTTTCCATGGATCTACATAAACTAGTCACAGAAGATGGAGACAGAGAAGACTCTGAGACTGACATATTTTTGTATTTTTGGGACTATAATGACTCGATCTATTTGTTCTAAGGTACTTATGGACAAGACTTAATGAAAATCTTGTTGTGTTTTGTGGACTGACTCTATATATTTATGCCAAGTAACAAGATGGTACATGCAACCCTTATATATCATTTTGTTTTCCTTAAGATATGAAACAATCTAACCCCTAAGCACTAAAGTACTACCCTTCAATTTAATAATTGGTTCATTAGAAACCTAAAACTGAATGACTCTATTTCTATAGTCAACAGAAGCATAGCATGAGAATGACATCAAAATCAATTATCTCTAACTCTACAAGGTCAACTGAGGTAAATTTCTGGGATATTGTGATTAGAAATTTCTTGTGTACCTACCTAGCTACAATAGGGACACCTACTAGAGTAGAGACTGATAAGGGTTTAGCTAAAGATTCGGGACTGACCCCAAAATCAACTGCTAGATAGGGGGTTACAAAGGAGAGCAAAGCTTTGGGGTCTAACAAAGCATAAACATGAAGATAAAAGACTGTAACGTACCAGTAACCATATTAGGAGAACTCTCTTGATCCTATTAGGACTGAAGTGCGTACAACCTATTCTAGAGCTGTCCACTAGTTGCACTGGAAGTAGCGCCCTGCTAAGTCTAGCAGCTGGCTAGACTGATGACAGATTGGACTGGCCCTCTTGGCACAAATCCTTTCCCTATTGAGCTACTACTCGACACTCTCTGACCCTGTGTCTTGGCTTGCCACACCTAAAACAAACATCACTACCAGCCTTGCACATACCCTGATGATTCCTGCCACATCTCTAGCAAAAAGGATTAGTACAACTATTGTTAACACTACTATGGAACTTAGAGCCTGACACCCTATCGCAATTATCATTCTTAAACTTTTGCACTAGCTCACTAGCTAAAGAGAGAGCTGGGGCTGAGAGTTTCTAACAGAACAGAGAACGGTTACCACCCTCTGGCCTAGGAAAATATAATTAAAGCTACATGTTCTGTCCCTTTTATTCTCTCTCTTTATCCTTAATCTTCTGTTCCTTAATTTGTTGAGCAAGGACCATAATCCTAGATATGTCCATTTCCTTAATTAAAATAGCAGTTCTACACTCTTTGACCACACTATCAGCTAAACCAAAAATAAACTTACTCATTTAAGACCTATTATCACCCACCATCGAAGTAGCATACATCGCAAACTGAGTAAACTTAAGCGAATACTCCTTACACTTATATTACCTTTCTTAAAATTAATAAACTCCTTAACCTTATATTCTATCAACTCTAAAGAAAAGAACCTGTCGAAAAAGGTTGAGGCAAACTCTTCCTACTTTACAGGCCTTGCCTCAGCACCTCTATCCTTCTTTCACTTCTTAAACTAGGTGTGAAACCGATGATATTACTCATATTCTAAACCATATCAAGAAACTCATGTAGATCCTGCTCAGACTTGGATCCCAAAAAGAAAGTGGGGATTTATTTAGGTAAATTTCCAAATTCTAGTTGTAGCTATGTTTACCACTGGATTGGTTGAGAAAATAGACTTTTGATTATTCTGAGTTGTTACTAAGTTAGACAAGATAGTGAATGCAGATCTAAACTCGGCATGAGAGACATGCTCATTTATGGGATCTTCCTCAATAGGCGAAGGTGCAGACTGGTTTCCATTCTTTGTTCGGTTATTCTTTTTGGGAGTTATTTTCTATATTTGAATAAAGGATGGATTAGAAAGAGAGTTTAAATAGAGCTCATGATCACTCGCACGACATGAATATTGAAAGAAGGAAAACTTTTCCTAAAACATCTTCTAGCCTCTTATCCATAAGTGTGACACGCTTCACACCCAAGCACAAGACTCTACCAACGTGACTATCAGACTCCCTAGGACACTATAAAACCTTAGGCTCTAATACCAAGTTTTAGCACGAATCGAGGCTGCCCCTTTGAAATACCCTAACTTTTCTTAGCTTAGTTCATCCCTAGAATGTTAAGAAAGAGTTTCCAAAGTTAATATTAATTATTTCATGTGGAATTCTTCATAATTAGACCTACTATTATGTGGGAAATTGAATAAGCTTTCCAATGATATAAAATTTGCCTAAATCCAATAACCGAGAAAGAAGTTAGGGCTATTTTAAGTTCCAGTCATAAAACACCATGATTTGGGCCCTTAGCGCATCACAGATAAGCGTAAAATCATAATTTTCAATTTTCAGTGAGACTCCACAATTTTGGCGCATCGCAAAGGGGTCCATTTTCTCATTTGTCAATTTCCAGTAGTCCAACGGTATAGTGGTGCGTCGCGTCAAATGCCAAAATGGCATTCTTATAGGGAACCACAATGGTGGTGCATCGCGTTGAAGTTCCAGGTCCCAATTGTTAAAATCCAGTGGGAAAACTCTACAGCTTCGTATCGCGGAGGTCCCCAATTTCCCACTCGTCAATTTCCAGAGAGCCCCCGCAATAGTGGCGCGTCATGGTGGCCCATTAAATTTAGACCCAGATACATTTTTCTAGCTTTGTTTAGGCATTTTAAAAAGGTATTTTGGACAATTCCTAAGCCCCTAATCCATCCAAAATTAGAGGATTTATCATATTATAAGCCTATTATGCTCATTATTCATCTTCCTTTTAAAAGTAAAACCCTAGAAAACAAGAACTTATTCTACAAGGAATCAAAATCCTCCTTAGATTCTCCATGAAAGATCCAAATTGAAGGTTTCAAAAGCAAGAAAGTCAAGAACCCATCATCAAGAACTCAATGGGAATCCAATATTCAAGGTTTCTTCCTCTAAGCATCAATTAAGGTATGTGGGGTTTTTCAACAAGGATCTTATTTTATCCTTGTGCCCAAAATTAGTTTTCAATTACAAATTTACATAATTTTGACTAAAATTACATGAGATTTGAATTAGGGTTCATACCCATTATTGCTATTTGCAAAGATTTTGAGTTTTAAGATACTCTTAAGTTGAATTACATGTTTACTTTCATATTTTCATGCTTATTGCAGTAATTTCTAGATTTTGAGTTGAATTACCATTGTTTATTATCAAGCATGATTTTTTATGAGATTTTAACATGAGTTTGATACATGGGTTTTTAAGCCCAAATGTGAGGAAAAAATGATGCTTTAAGCATCTTATGAGCTAATTATAAAAGATATACAAATAAAGTTTTGATCTTTTGATCCTCAGATTACTTCTGGAATCCACTATATAGATTTATTATAGATTACTGAAAGAAAAATAGCTTTGTTTACAAATTTATTCAGATAAATGCATAACTGGTTTCATAATAAACCCTTATGCGAGTTTTAAAGTCGATTTCCATGAAAGGAGCGTAGAAAATAAAAAGGGAGTAGTATTTAGCATGTAGTTGGGTATGATTCCAAGGCCTCATGCTCTAGAACTATGTGTCACCATATATTTGAGATTAAAGAGCCCATAGTAGGCTGAGATAGTGATCACTTTACCTGAGGTTATACTCCCTGAAAAGAGTATGACACCTCTCCCCAACGTGACATTTCTTCCTTAGGAGGACGAGATGTTGGAATCCATGTAGCTCGCATAGTTTATGTTAGTTAAGAAAACCTGTCTACTAGTAAAAGATATATAGCTTTTCAGATAAAGTATTTTCCCTAAAGTTTTAAAACTTATAGACTAAAGATTTTAGAATAGAAAAATCTTTTAAAAAACTAAGTGTAAAGGCTCACAAGATTTACTCAGATTATACCTTACAGAAAAGATAATAGCTTCAGATTTCAGCTTTCAGATTTCTAATTCAGTAGTGAGTCCTTGTACACTTATACAAAATGGTTTAAAGGGAGAATACGAATACAGATTTTAGAGCTAAATATTATGGTACACTAGATTCATAAAGTATGATTTGTTATTCATGACTATTATTTTTAATATTTCAGACATTATATCTTATGTAAGTCATTTATATTTAGCATGCATTGTTTTATAAATGATGACTATGAGATGATATTTTACTATGCATATCAACCCCATATACTCTGTACATCCTCAAAGTACTGATCCATGTATACATCTATGTTCTATATTATGTCACAATATAAGTACAGGTGCTCAGTATCAGCAGTGTGAGTAGTTCAAGCATCTCCATCTACATTCCCGTTAATGAGTCCTCATAGTTTGGAGACTTATTCTATCCATTCAGATTTTACAATTTATCAATTTATGAGCTTTTAGCATCTCCTTTCAGATAGTTTGAGTTAGCAGGGGATTTGTCTTGGACTCTCTAGTTATTAGTAGTAGAGGCTTGTCAGACAACTAGTGTTGAAATAGATTATTTAGTTTTGATATTTTCAGACATATTGTTCAGATTATTCTCAGATATTATAGACAATTTCCGCATTCAGTATGACTTTTATGTTTATATCTCCATTATTACAAGAATTAGGCTCAGTAGTATACAAAAAGGGCTTGGGAACCATGTGATGCCTTGGGATCAAATTTCGGGGCGTTGCAAATTTAGTACCCTAAGGTTTTGAAGAGTCCTAGGGAGTCAGACAAGCCACGTTATGTAGAATCTTGGTTATGGGTGTAAAGAGCACCATATTTATGAACTAGAGACTTCAAAATGTTCTTAGGAAATCATCATTTTCTTTCATGATCTATCCTGCTTACAATATATTTATCTACTTTTAACTCGTGCTTTCATGTGATAGTTGATTATGCCTTCTCATCGAGCTAATGCCCGTAGAAATGATAACCAACCACCTTAGCCTACAGATTCTTTAAATAAGAATGTATCCTCTACAGAGTTTTGAGATGTCTTTCAGGCTCTATCCCAAGCTGTGACAACTAATGTTCAGGGCAACCATCAGGATGCAGTCACACCTCAGTAACATGGGGACCTAGTAGTAGCTAGAATTTAGGATTTTATAATAATGAACCTGCTAGAGTTCTTTGGGTTGAAGGTAGGTGAGGACCCATAGTTGTATCTAATGAAGTGTAGAAGATCACCCAGATTATGCATGTTTTTGAAGAGAAAAGTGTAGAACTAGTATTATATAGGCTGAAGGATGTTGCATATGATTGGGTGGTGATATGGAAGAGAAGTAGAGGGGAGAATGCAGCTCCCATGACTTGGTAGATATTTCAGAATACGTTCTTAGACAAGGTCTTCCAATGTGAGATGAGGAAAGCTAAGATAGAAGATTTCATGAACCTGAGGCATGGCTCAATGATAGTGAAAGAGTATTGCCTCAAGTTTAACCAGTTGTCTAAGTATGCCTTTGATCAGATGGCTGACCCTAGGTCAAGCATGGGTAAGTTCGTGAATGGAGTATCTAGATTGGTGGTCAAAGAGTGTAAGACTGCTATGCTTATTAGAGAAATGGATCTTGCTAGATTAATAATGCATGCCTAGCATATTGAGGTGGAGAAGTTGAGGGGAAGTTAGAGGGGAAATAAGAAGGCTAGAACATGGCATTTTGAGTATGATCAGACTATGTCTCAAGAAAGAAATCGTTCACAGTTTTAGAATCATTCATCTATGCCAGCGCCACCTTCAGCTAGTGCTTCTACTCCCAGAGGTAGATAGGAACAGTGGGGTAAGTCTTCAATGTCCAGATCTTAGAATAGTGTAAGTGGGATGCCTTGTTATCCTCCTTGTGCTAAGTGTGGTGGGAATTACCCAGTGAGTGCTTGGCTGGACAAAAGGGTTGTTTTGGTTATGGTAAGTTGGGTCATAAAATTGAAAATTATCTAAATACTAAGTAGGAAAGTAGAGATGTTTGTCCCCAGACTCATGCTACTAGTGCACCAACTCCTTTAGGTTACCCAGCTCCTCCTCAGGGCGTATCATACAGTACTGGTGATGGTCAGTGCCAGAATCAGTTCTATGCTTTACCATCTCTCTAGGAGTAGGAGATCTCACCAGATGTTGTTACTGGTATGCTTCGTGTCTTTCATCTTTATATTTATGTGTTGTCAGACCTTGGGTTGAGTTTCTCTTATGTGATCTCATTAGTTGTAGTAATTTTGAGATAAGTTTTGAAAAGATCCCAGAGCCTTTCTTATTTTCTACCCTAGTAGGTAAGTCAGTTGATGCAAAACAGGTTTATAAAAAGTGTCCTAGTGCTATTCTTCATAAGGTTATTCTAGTATACTTGATAGAGTCAGATATGGTTAACTTTGATCTTATTCTTGGTATGGATTGGCTTCATTCCTGTTATGCATTTATAGATTGTCGCACCCGTGTAGTGAAGTTTCAGTTCCTAGATGAGCTAGTGTTTGAGTGGTTAGGTAATTCAGTGTCTCTCAAAAGTCATTTCATATCTTATCTTAAGGCCAGAAAGTTAATATCAAAAGGTTAAATTTATCATCTTATTCAAGTTAAAAACACTAAGTTTAAGACTCCAACAATTTCAGTCAGTCAGTGTAGTTAAAGAGTTCCTGATATTTTCCCCAAACATCTCCCAGGGGTACCCCCCGATAGAGAGATAGAATTTGGGATTGACCTTCTTCTTAATACTCAGCCTTTTTCTACCCCTCCTTACCTTAAGGCTCCCACAAAGCTTAAGGATTTGAAAGAGAAACTCAAAGATCTTTTATATAAAGGTTTCATAAGGCCTAGTATGTCTCCATGGGGCGCTCCCGTCCTATTCGTGAAAAATAAAGATAGTTCTTTATGTATGTGCATTGACTAATGTCAGCTAAATAAAGTCACAATCACGAACAAATACCCTCTTCCTAGAATTGATGACTTATTTGACCAACTCCTAGGTGCTAGTTATTTTTCAAAGATAGACCTTAGATTCGTCTATCATCAGCTTAAAGTAAGGGAATATTATATTCCAAAGACAGCCTTCATAACCCATTATGGTCATTGTGAATTTCTAATTATGTCCTTTGGGCTAATTAATTCCCCAGCAGCCTCATGGACATGATGAATAGAGTGTTCAAATATTATCTAGACATGTTTGTCATAGTCCTTATAGATGATATCCTTGTCTACTCTTGTAGTGACGATGATCATTCAGGCCATCTTAGAATTGTGTTGCAAACTCTTAGAGATCACCAGTTGTTTGCCAAATTCAGCAAGTACAAATTTTGGCTAAGGTCAGTTGCTTTCCTTGGTCATATTGTTTCCAGTGAGGGTATTAGAGTTGATCACCAAAATACAAAAGCCATAAGGAATTGGCCTAGACCTATCTCTCCATCAGAAATTAGGAGTTTCTTCGATCTAGCTGTTTATTACAGAGGTTTTGTTGAGGTCTTCTTGTCTATTACATCTCCTGTGTCCAGATTGATCTAAAAGAAAGTTAAGTTCCAGTGATCAGATTCCTGTGAGAAGAGCTTTCAGGAGTTGAAGACTTGACTCACTTTAGCCTTAGTCCTAGAATTACCTGATGGTACTGATGGTTTTATGGTGTAATGTGATGCCTCCTGAGTTAATTTAGGTTGTGTGTTGATATAGAAAGGTAAGGTCATTTCCTATGCCTCAAGAAAGCTTAAGCCTCATGAAATGAATTAACCAACCCATGACCTTGAATTATCTGTTCTGGTGTTTGCCTTGAAAATCTGGAGACATTATCTGTATGGTGTGCATGTTGATGTATTTACGAATCATAAAAGTTTGTGGTATGTGTTTACTTAGAGGGAGTTGAATCTCCATCAGAGAAGGTGGTTGGAGTTGTTAAAGGATTATGATATGAGTGTATTGTATCATCCGGACTAGGCCAATGTAGTGGCAAAGGGGAATGTGGGGAGGATGATAAGAAAGAGTTAGCTCAAAAAGTTCATCGTTTATCTATATTGGAAGTTAGATTTGTTGACTCAGCTGAAGGGAATGTTTTGGTTCAAAGTAGTTCCGAATCTTCCCTAGTTTCAGATGTGAAGGAGAAGAAAGACATGGATTCTAGTTTGGTCAAACTGAAGGAGTCGATTAACGACCAAAGGGTAGTGGTTTTCTCCCAAGAGGGAGATGGCATGTTGAGATACAAAATTATATTATGTGTGCCTTATTTTGATAACTTGATACAGCAGATTATGGCAAAAATGCATGGTGTGCGTTCTTCTATTCATCCTGGTGCCACAAAGATGTACCAAAATTTGCTAAAAATTGATTGGTGGAGTGGTATAAAGAGATATATAGCAGAGTTTGTAGCTAAGCCTGAAACTTATCAATAGGTTAAGGTAAAGAACGAAAGGCCTGGTGGTACATTGCAAGAGTTTGGTATCCCCACTTGGAAGTGGAAAGAGGTGATTATGGATTTTGTGACTAGTTTACCCCATTCGCGTCATCATCATGATTCAATTTGGGTTATAATACATAGATTGACTAAGTCAGCATATTTCTTGCCAGTTCACACATCCTATACAGTTGAGGATTATGCTAAGTTATATATCTGAGAGATGGTTAGATTGCATGGAGTTCCCTTATTTATTATCTCAGATAGAGGTACTCAACTTACCTCTCAGTTATGGAGAGCTTTTTAGAAGGGTCTTGGTACCCAAGTTTATCTCAATTCAGCTTTTCATCCGCAGACAGATGGTCAGGCAGAAAAGACCATTCAGACTTTAGAAGATATGTTGAGATCTTGTGTTATTTATTTCAAAGGTACTTGGGATAACATTTGTCATTGATTGAGTTCGATTATAATAATAGTTATTATGCTAGCAATCAGATGGCTCCGTTTGAGGCTCTCTATGAGCGGAGATGTAGATCACTGGTTGGTTGGTTCGAAGTAGGTAAGGCTACTTTGATTGGGCCAGGCATGGTGTTTGTAGCCAGGGAGAAAGTTTAGTTAATTAGAGAGAGATTTAAAGCAGCCTAGAGTTATCAAAAAATCTTATACAAATGTGAGAAGAAGAGATCTTGATTTTGTGGTTGATGATCTAGTGTATTTGAAAGTTTCACCCATGAAAAGGGTGAAGAATTTTGGAAAGAACTGGAAACTTAGTCTTCGCTATATTGGTACATTTGGTATTTTGAGTCGTGTTGGGAAAGTGGTGTATGAGCTTGAGCTAACCGCATATTTATCCTCAGTTCATTTGGTGTTCCATGTGTCCTTGTTAAAGAAATTCATAGACGATTTAGCTATTGTAGTTCCTCTAGAGGATAACGATATTCTGAATAGCCTTTCTAATGAAGAAGTTCCAGTAAAGATTCTTTATTGTCAGATTCGTTGACTAAGGAACAAAGAAGTTCCCTTGGTCAAAGTCCTGTGGCGAAATCAGTCCATTGAGGGTGCTACTTAGGAAGCGAAAATAGTCATGCGTACCAAGTATCCTCAACTCTTCTCCAAGAACTCAGATTCAAAAAAAGGTAATAGTTTCCTTCATTCAGTTCATTTCCTCATTCTTAGATTCAGCTATATATTTACTTTTATGAGAATTCATGCACTTCCAGATCAGTTCAGTAGCTCATTTTATTTGAGATTCAGTTACTCAATTTATCTCAATTGTGCATGGTAGCTTATAGCCTCAGATTCCTCAGTATTTTTAGCTTAATTAGCCCCATTCGAGGACGAATGTTTCCTAGGGGAAGATATTGTAATACCCCAAACTTTTCTTAGCTTAGATTCATTCCTAGAATGTTTAGGGAGAGTTTCCAAAGTGAATATTAATTATTTCGTGTAGAATTCTTCTGATTTAGACCTTCCATTATGTGGGAAATTGAATAAACTTTCCAATTATATAAAATTCGCCTAAATCTGATAATCGAGTAAGAAGTTAGGGCTATTTTAAGTTCCAGTCATAAAACACCATGATTTAGGCCCTTACCGCATCACAAAGAAGTGTGAAATCATAATTGTCAATTTCTAGTGAGACACCATCATTTTGGCACATCATGGAGAGGTCAATTTTCTTATTTGTCAATTTCTAGTAGTCCAACGCTATAGTGGCGCATCGCACCGAATGCCAAAATGGCATTCCTAAAGGGCATCGCGATGGTGGCACGTTGCATTTATGTTTCAGACCCAATTGTCAAAATTCAGTGGGACAACACGATAGCTCCGCATCACGGAGGTCCACAATTTCCCAGTCGTCAATTTTCAGTGAGCCACTGCGATAGTGGCGCATTGTAGTGGCCCATAAATTGGGACCCAGTTACATTTTTCCAGCTTTGTTTTGGCATTTTAAAAGGGTATTTTGGACAATTCCCAATCCCCCAATTTATCCAAAACACAAGATTAATCATATCTTAAGCCTACTATGCTCATTATTCATCATCTTTTTCAAAAGAAAAACCCTAGAAACCAAGAGCATATTCTACAAGGAATCAAAATCCTCCATAGATTCTCCAAGAAAGCTCCACATTGAGGTTTTCAAAAGTAAGAACATCAAGAACCCATCATCAAGAACTCAATAGGAATCCAATATTCAAGCTTTCTTCATCTAAGCATCAATCAAGGTATGTGGGATTTTTCAACAAGGATCTTTTTTCATCATTGTACCCAAAATTAATTTTCAATTACAAATTTACAAGATTTTGAATGAAATTACATGAGATTTGAATTAGGGTTCATACCCATTATTGCTATTTGCAAAGATTATGAGTTTTAAGATACTCTGAAGTTGAATTGCATTTTTACTTTCATATTTTCATGATTATTGAAGTAATTTCCAGATTTTGAGATGAATTACCATTGTTTATTATCAAGAATGATTTTTCATGAGCTTTTCACATGAGTTTGATACATAGGGTTTTTAAGCCCCAAGTTTATATGTTGAGATTTTGATAAAAGATGATGCTTTAAGAATCTTATGAGCTGATTATAATAGATTTACAAATAAAGTTTTGATATTTTGATCCTTAGATTAGTTTTGGAATCCAATATATAGATTTATTACAGATTACAAAAGCAAAATAGCTTCATTTACAGATTTATTTAGATAAATGCATAACTGGCTTCATAACAAACCCTTATGCAAGTTTTAAAGTGGAATTCTATGAGATCAGTGTAGCAAATAAAAAGGTAGTAGTATTTAGCACCGAATCAGGTATGATTCCAAGTTCTCATACCCCAGAACTACATGCCACCATAGATTTGAGATTAAAGGGCCCATAGTAGGCTGAGATAGTGATCACTTTAGCTGAGGTTATGCTCCCTAGCAAAAGTATGACAGCTCTCCCCAATGTGAGATTTCTTCCTTAGGAGGACGAGACGTTGGACTCCATGTAGCTCTCGCATGGTTTATGTTGGTTAAGAGAACCTCCCTTCTAGTAAAAGATATACAACTTTTCAGATAAAGTATTTTCCCTAAAGTTTTAAAGCTTACAGACTACAAATTTTAGAATAGAAAAATATTTTAGAAAACAAAGTGCAAAGGCTCACAAGATTTACTCAAATTATACCTTACATAAAAGATAATAGCTTCAGATTTCAGATTCGGTAGTGAGTCCTTCTACACCTAGACAGAATGGTTTAAAGCGAAAATATGAGTACAGATTTTAGAACTAAATGTTATGGCTCACTTGATTCATAAAGTATGATTTTTTATTCATGACTATTATTTTTAGTATTTCAGACATTCCACCTTAGGTGAGTCATTTACATTTAGCATGCATTGTTTTATAAATGATGACTATGAGATGATCTTTTACTTATGCATATCACCCTCATATACTTAGTGTATCCTCAAAGTACTGATCCACATATACATTTATATTCTATATTGTCTCATAATGTTGGTATAGGTGCTCGGTATTAACATCGCTAGTAGTTCAAGTATCTCCATCTACATTCCAGTTGGTGATTCCTCATAGTTCTGGGACTTTTTCTATCTATTCAGATTTTGCAGTTAATCAATTTATGAGGTTTTAGTATTTCCTTTCAGATAGCTCGAGTTAGCTGGGGTTTTTTCCAAGTGACTCTCTAGTAATTAGTAGTAACGTCTTGTCAGACTACCAGTGTTTATATAGATTATTCAATTTTGATGTTTTTCAATATTTTTTTTAGATTATTCTCAGATATTATAGACAATTTCATCATTCAGTATGACTTTTATGTCTATATCTCCATTATTACAACAATTAGGCTCAGTAGTATACAAACAGGGTTATCTTAAGGCTACTTGTAGTCTTGGGCACCATGTGACATGTCAGGATCAGATTTTAAGGTGTTACACCCCTAGTCACGACAACAGTACATACGGTCATAAGTGACCACAAGCTAACCCATGAGGTGGTACCTACTGTAAGTACTAAATAATAAACTAATTATGAACATGTGAGGAAATAACTAAATAAAGCCATAAGGTTCAAATATTAAAAATGTGAGTTAAATCATATGTCTAAATGTCTGATGATATACTGAAAAGAATGACCAAACAACTAAACTGATAAATTTACTAACTGTTTGAAGGACTAAAAATATCTGAAAGTCTCTAACTAACTGAAGATCTAATGGGATGGACCCAACTAACTCCAAACTGAACTGAAATGCAGAAATACTAAATAACATAATAGGTCCTCCACATATGAGGACTCACCATAATTGTTACTGCTGATAAGCTGAACTATTTAAGCCCAATTAGAAGATAAGATGAACTATTTAAGCGCAGTCAGAAAACTGAGTATTCGAACCTATTACATAAGACATCATAGCATGAAGAAAGTATGCGATTTGTACTTTGAATATACTGGTATATGAGATGAGCTTAAGCTGTAATCCATGGATTAATAATGAATAAAGTAATGACTGGCTGAATAACATGAGATAATTGATGTATAAATGCATGAAATTTTTAAAATCTTAGAATTCATGACCAAGCTATAACATGATGTTGAAATATTTTGTAAACTAAAATACTGAAACTTAGTAATTGAATAATTGTTAAATTGTATGTTATGGTCAAGAAAACATGAATGAATTCTATACTTAATACTGAACTGATACTGTGGGAGGTATTATCTAACCGACATACCCCAATTTGAGCTAATTAGGGTCCAACTTGTATCCCAGTTGGAAGGGTGTCGTTACCATGCCATGGGTACTAAAATATGGCTGTGTGGATCCACTAAACTGGTGTCCCAAATTATTAGGAAGTCATTCCTAAACCGGCGGGTGACCCCTAAGAGAATTTTACTCCTAAATTGGCGAGTGATATCTCAGAGAATGTCAGTCCTAAATTGGCGGGTGAAATCTCACAATCCAATGCTGGCTACATAGTTCTGGAACTTAGGCACTGATTCTATTAACCCATTCCTAACTGATGGGTGATGATCTATCCCTAGGTTTGCTTGGTGCTAAATCCTACTCCCAACTGAACTGACACTAATTACTGGAGCGAACTAAGTTTAAATGAACAACCTACTGATCATAATAACTGAATGAATGGTAACGCTCAAGGTATAGCTAAAATCATTTTGAACTACTAAAATTATGTAAAAATCCAAGTATCAGGTGTTCATAACCCTCCAGCACTGAATTAAAAAACCAATAAGGTATGTAAAAGCTTCAAAACCTATAATGGGAATCATTCTACAAAATCATTCTCTTAGAATTTTAACAAACACATGGGGATTAAGACTTTAACATAGGTATGCTTTTAAACATGCTGAGATAGCATGATTACATGATATAAAGAAACATAAATTAAGGGTTTATCCTGAATTGCATGAACATGACATAAGAACTTCAACATCCAAAACATATTATAATCTATTTCACTTGAAAACAATTACAATCTTAACTTGAAATCAAAATAACAAGTAATTCATGGAGATAATTCATTTAAAATACAAAAAAGTCATAATTTAACATTAAAAGGAGATTCTTGGACTCCATGGTGAAAGAAAACCATGGATGAACATCACACATACCTTAAATTTAAATGTTGAAAGAGAAACACGATTCCTTAAGCTTCTTTAAAGGTTCTTGAATATGGGAACTTGATTTCCTGGTTTTCTTAAAGAAAAAGGAATGAAATTGATGAACTTGGGGAATGATTAGGGTTTTTTTGAAAGAAATGATTAGGGTTTTGTTGAAAGAAAGATTGGGGGGAAATGGGCATATAATGCCCTAACTAAATCGTTAATTAGTGTTTTTATAAATTGGGTAGAGGGAAAAAGACATAACTGCCCCTCAGAAGGTTAAATTCATAACTGGAAAGCTAATTACAAGGGCACCTCAATGCGGTGAGTGTCTCATCACTATAAGCAGCATGATGCGATGCTATCATGGTGAGCTGCTGAAATCAAAATCGAAACACGACCCAATCCTCATTTGAAAAATCCAAAACTTTCCCGAGATATGCTCTTTACACCCCTAATCATGAAATAAATTAAAACCAATGTATCAAGCTCAGAAAGAATCATTTAAAAATCCTCGAAGTTAAGAGGCCAAAAATAAGACTAAGTCCTTAACACATAGTGAAATTTTCATGCTTTAAGCCTCTTATGCATGCAACTAAAAGTTGAACTTAGCTAAGAAAAGTATGGGGTATTACACTATCAAACGAGATAGTTAGACATTATATTTTGATACACGATGTGTTTTAGCCTTTGTTAATGCTAGATCTTATTTGATATAGAAAATTCAAGATTACCAGCATGATGATGATATTTTGAGGATGATATGAGATAAGGTTTTGAGTGGTAAGTCTAAGGCAATCTCTCATTATTCTGGTGGCACTTTGAGAATTATAGGTTAAGTTTAGATATCGAGAGTTTATGGATTAGTAAGATTAATTTTGAAGAAGGAACATCGTTCTAGGTATTATATATTTCTAGGGTTGACTAGGATCAATAGTGATTTGAAGTAGCTTTACTGGTGGTGTGTTATGAAGAAGTATATGGCGAACTTCATAGCTCTTTTCTTATGTTATCAGAAGGTGAAGGATGAGTATTAGAGATCTGATGGTTTGCTTCAGAGATTACCCATTTTTGAGTGGAAGTAGAAGCAAATCACTATACACATTATGAGTGGGTTGACTCATACTTCTTGTGGCTTTGAAAATGTTTAGGACATTGTGGATTGATTGACTTAGTTGTCTAATTTATGCCTACTCAGATCTCCTTTAGTAACTAAAGGTTGGCTCATATTTATTTTCATGATATAGTTCATCTTCATGGGGTGTCTGTGTCTATTATTTCAGATAGAGGCTCAATGTTCACTTCTAGCTTCTACCAAAATTTTTAGGATGAGCTGGATACTCAGGTTGACCATAGCATGGATTTCCACCCTAGACTAATGGTTAGTCGAAAAGGACTATTTAGTTCTTGGAGAATACGCTCTACATATGTGTTATAGATTTTGGAGGTCAGTGGGAGAAGTATTTGGCCTTAGCAGAATTTGTTTATAATAATATCTACCATTCGAATATTGTGATGGCACCTTTTAAGGTGTTGTATTAAGTAGGAATTATTAATCTTTGATTGTTTGGATAGACACTTAATATGTTAGATCTCATGGAATTGGCTTGCTTCATTAGTCATTGGATAGGGTTCAGATAATTCACCATAGGTTTTAGGCAGCCCAGAGTAGGGAAATGAGTTTTTTAGATCAATGAATTTTTGCCTTGAAATTTGGGATTGGTGTATAAATCTTTTTTTATGTATCGCCCATGAAGGGCATGATAAGGTTTAGAAAGAGGAGCATGCTTAGCGTGAGGTATATTGGATCATTTGAGATTTTTTAGACATTTGGAGAGGTTGCTTATGAGTTCTCCTTAACTCTAGAATTTTCAGTTGTTCATCTAGTTTTTCATGTATCTATGTTTTGCCGTTATGTTTTGGGTGAGTTTTATGTGCTTCATTGGGATTTCATTCAGTTAGATAAGAGGTTCACCTTTGTAGAGGATCTAGTGTCTATTATAGTGAGAGATATTAGAAGGTTGCATTCAAGAGATATTCCTGTAGTTAAAATTCAGTAAAGGCACTATCCTATTAAGGAGGTTACTTAAGAGGTCAAGTCTGACATGCATAGAAGTTACCCCTTGTTTTTACTGATTCAGGTATTTTCTTGCCTTTTAGTTTGAAAATGAACTAGAGTCTTAGTGGTTGACACTGTAATAACTTGATTTATGAAAGCTTGCATTGTATATATTTTTACAATTTTTTCCTTCCTCGTAGTGCTACATGATGACTTTGGGGGTATGGGGATGGTTAGCAAGGTTCTCGATGTGATTGAAAGAGATTTTTAATGAACTTAGGGTAGTTAGGGCTTAAAAAGCCATATAATTGACTTTGGTCAATATTTTTTGGAGTTTTGGATGATGATTTGGATAGTTCCATTAGATTTGGAATGTCAAATGTGGGTTTGTAGTTGTAACACCCTATATTTTCAGCTAGAATTCAAATTGTCACTCCTACATATTTAAACTCTAATCACATGATTTGTATATGAATGTATGTACCATGATCATTTACCTAGTAAGTAAATTGCTTTTGAGGTGAAAAATGTTCGTAGGAAACATTTAGAGTGAAGTGGAGTTGAAAACTTTTGATTCGACCAAATTTTTGGTATTCGATCCTACAAGGGTCAGCTTTGAACATTTATAACTTCTGGAATATATGGAATCTAAGATCTCAAGACTCACAAAATTATATATTAATGTGTCCTCTTTCCAACGCATCCGATTTTGCCTTAATCCAATACCCGGATGAAAAGTTACGAGCATTTTCGTGAGGAACTAGTGAGGGTGCGTGATTTTAGCGTGGCACGGACCTTGTGCCCTGCGATTTTCAGCGTGGCATAGACCTTGTTCATAAATGCTAAATCCCACTTTTATCTTAAGTTTTTCAGGAGTAAACAAGTCATTTATGTCCTAAACTATCCTATGACTGATACAAACGTGATTTTATCATTCTATAACCCCAAATACATCGAATACATAATCACTTTCCTCCCAAATTCTCAAGAACACCAAGCAAGGGTTTCTTCCAAGAATTCACCTCCCAAGGCTCCAAATCCAAGTCCCCCTTTCAAGAAGTCATGAAAATTAGGTATGTGGGTATTCAATGAGGATCTCCTTTCATCCACATGCCCAAATTATGATTTTATTCATAAATTTTATGAATTCCATAAACTAGGGTTCTATATAGTTGTTACTCCAAGCTTGAATTCAATTTCCCATGATATAAAATTCACTTATAATAACATTTCATTGATTATTCATGACTTCTTAGGAACATGATATATCTATCATGCTATTCTCATGTCTATACATGATTTATTGATTATTATTCCAAATTTAAAGCATTTGATCAAGCTATGAATGATATACCTATGTTTTTAAGTTTTCTCAATCCTCAAGTTTAATCCTATTTTGATTTCAAGGGTTTCACGAAAATTATAAATTTCATGATTCCTCCATGTAATTCTTGAATGCTACCATGAAATAATGTTCCTCATAATTTCAAGTATTCTTTTGTAGTCTAATAATGATGATTTGATACATTGATGAAATTTTTGAAGTCTTGAGTTTAAGTCATGAAATTTCTTATCATGTCATTACAATGAAATCATCATATTTAATTATATTATCTTCGATGTTGGTGGGTTATAAACAATTGATACCTAGTTGATATTTCATGTTATAGTTTGTAAGATTTCAAGTTAATAATATCATGTTTATCCTATAAAGTTTATAACATTGACATAATCATCAGTCACCAGTACTACTATCATGACCCGAACAAGGGCCAGTTGCAAAAGGCATCCCAAGTCCACTAAGGACCAGAGACCGCTCCCTGAGCCTATTCTAATACCACCAAGAAAACCTAGCAGCGAATGAATATCAATATAAAGCATGATATGAAAGAAGAACTCAAAAGTATATATAATGTCAATAACCAAAACCATCCACAACACCCATGTCCACAGTATCCACAAATCCTTTAACAAAAATTGAGTACCAACAAAGTGTCAGAATATGCCCCCTACTATAACCAAACACAAATCTGAGATAAAGTCCATGGCATAGGAAAACAAAACATGAAATATAGACTTTCGATGTATAGAAGCTCACAACTTCAATGTCAACTAACGAATTGATCTTGAATCCTAGTCACTATGCAGAAGGAGTAAAAGTATGGCCAAATCCTATATCACGTGGGGATACAATGACTTAAGATTGTTAGCGGTTGGAGCGCTAGAATGTAACTCAAGGATAAGGGAACAAATAATGCCATGGGTGATAACTCAAAACCATTCAAATCCTATGCATACCATCAAATGCAAATACATAAGTATATATATATATCACATTCCAGGAAAGGAAACAAGGCTTAGCATGAACTTTAAAATATTTAACTTGGCTTGTGAAATGATACCATCATAATTCCACCCGCAGGGCTATACGTGTATAGTGTTACCCCCTAGATAGGCCCCAGTGCGTGTTAGCCCACTACTAAAAATTACCCGTATGGTGACGGTTGCAATAGACAGAAAAACTGTTGCCATAGTTCTACCGCAATGGTTCAGCAAGTGTCCTATAGGTGGGTATTCCGATAGGTCTATCGCAATGGTTTATATGATGGTTGTCTAGACCATTGCCATAGGTCAACCTATGGTGAAGATTTTAGACGATCGTCGCTATATCTTGACCTAAGACAATGGTTATTTTCTTACTTGTTGAGATGCCTATTTTCATCTATTGCAATGGTTACTAACCATTGCAATAGAAGCTATTGCAAAGACATTAAACCATTGCAACAGCATCTATTACGGTGCTTTTATTATTCTGTTGCAATGTTTTTGGAATACCAATTACAAATATTTTATTACTTATTGGGATGCCTATTTTCATCTATTGCAATGGTTACTAATCATTGCAATAGATTCTATTACAATGAGATTAAACTGTTGCAATAGCATCTATTGCGACGCTTTTGTTATTCAGTTGCAAGGCTTTTTGACTACCTATTGCAATAGTTTATTGATCTATTGCAACGATTGTTGCCACATGTTATTAAATTAAAATGATTTATATTAAATAGTCACTTGCATTAATGTAAATTTTTATTTACATACATAATAAATTATAACACAATATGTACACATCATAAATTAGAAAATATACATGAATATAATACTATCTGCATACAAAACAATGTTTGGGGTTCAAACAGTAGTAATGGACAACAAAGAGCACTACTCATAAGCACAATCAAGTAAACTTCCTACCTACTACTTTAACACATTCTGAACACCGTATGTGGTCAACCTAAAACAACTGATGCTTCAAAGGAGCTTTACCCGACTATTACACTACAAGGCCTTTGAAGATCCACAACTTAGTCATCTTTGCAATCTTTTGCAAATGTTGCTGAACCTCCATTTTATTCACCATTGGCATTTGAAGCTCAATTTTATTGTGGGAACACAACATCATCAGCTAAAAGTCATACTTCATTCTGGCAAAGTACGAATTCAAAAATAAATATTAACACCTACAACTTTGTTAACTTGAACAATATGGAAAGTTTATTAGTTTCATTATTGACGATAAGTAATAGAAATTTATTAGGTAGTATTATGGTTCTTATGTAATTAATTAATATCCAAGAAGGCAGGAAGTACTCACATTAGCAATACCTGCAATACCTGATAGAGGAATTCTTTTGGTTTCCAATCGAATAGCATCTCTTTCTTCTTTATCGGTGTTGGTTTTCAAAGAAGGAGTCATATCTAGGAGCAACTTTGAAAAAATAGCACACACTTTTGACATTCCCTATCACTCATAATTCTTCTGAAGTTTGACTATCCAGGATCCATTTGTTTCAAAATTATCCACCATACCTTTAGTGCATGTCAATGTAGAAAACAAATTAGGGAAACTGATCATTTTGGAGACCATGGCTAACCCAAACATTATGTTGGGAAAAAGTTTTGCATCCATTTCCCACTTTAATAATGCCTGCGCGCTACTTAAATTCAGGCCTTAAATTTTTAATGCTCTTCCAGACTGACACCCAATGTGTATTTTTCATTAGCTTGGTACACCAGCTACATTAGATGCCATACTTGACCCTAACAACTCTATTCTATAATGCTTCCTCTTGTAAGTTGAATCTCCAGAACCACTTCATTAGAAAAAATTTATTGTGCATTCTGAGATTTTTATCCCTAGTCTCCTATCCTTTGTATGCTTAAGCATTATTCTACATTTAACAAGGTCTTTGTTACCATGCCATAATAATGAACTCCTTATTTTGTTAATTTTATGTTCAATCTTCGCAGGTACAGGGAATAATGACGTAATATAAGTAGGCATTGAGTTCAATACACTGTTTACCAAGGTCAATCATCCTCCCAGTGATAAATAGTATCTTTTCCATTAAGTCTTCTTTCACATGTCTCAATTACAATTAGGAAACTCTCTTGTAAATCAAAGAGAAAATATGTGTTGGGGAGTAACTTTGACATTACTCAATCGATTGGCTTATTTTTACTAAAAAGAAAATCCACGAGGGGAATGGAGGACTTTACAAGTATATCTTTGTTCACTTTCCAGATTAAAATAAAAAAATGAATACAAGTTATTCAAAAAATAGCACATACCCAAAGCTTCACACAGGCACCAATGAAAACCGCAACCAGGCAGACAAATATGGTTATCACTGCTTGATCAGCTTCAATACCATAATGCTCAGCAATCACCTCAAGCAAAGTCACCTAACCAGATTCAGAATGATACCTGAACATATTCACCACATTATCCAACATGATAGAGTGCCTTCCATTACTTTTAAGAAGTGGTAAATGCTGAAAATTTGCAAAGACACAAATAGATAGCCAAGGAAATAGAAATAAAGATGAGAAGATAAGAAAGTAAAAGTGGGATTGGCGCCCCTAAATTTTTAGGAGATGACAATAATAATTTTACTTCTAGATGAGGTACCTCGTTAAAGTGAAGTACTTGTACAAAGGAAAGAACATTAAAAGGTGTAGCTTACTTAAACCTTTTGCTTCTGTGAATTGGAAAGTAATGAGCGACAGTTGCCTTTGTTTTATAAATTAGCTAACATGGATACATTTACAGATTAATATACAACATCCACTTTGGCCATAAGCATGAAACAACATCAAAGTTTACCCCAAAAAGATATCAATAATCAAAATAATCATAAATGCTTTCTCGATTTCGAGGATATTCTTTAGTATCTTGTGTCCAGTAAATTTAAGAAGCTTTACCTGCAGAAATTGACAAGAAAAATTTGTAATTTATAAAAACCAAGACAACTGACGAAGTACACTTTTGTAACAAATCTGAATAACAACTAGGCCACATTTTGTGATGTTAAGATGTCTAAATCTAGAAAACCTTATGAAAATAAAAAATCTGAATAAATACTTGATTATGAAGATTTGACTCTGTATTTTGGGTAATTACAACTCTTTGTTTTCTCAGCATCTTAAATGTGTATACTTTATACAAAAAACTTATAAATATAAAATTCAAATAAAATATAATTATTATAGCCTCATAATATTAGAGAAAATCTTAAATTAAATCATATTGGAAAAATTGTTTGGTAGATGAAGTACATTCTAAAAGCAAGCGGTGGAGCCAGTTATGGGTGGTGGTGGTCGGTAGTGATAGCTATGAGGTGGTGGCTGGTTATGCCTATTGTTAGTGGAGGTATTCGTTAATGGTGGTTGTGCACTAGTTGGTTGCTGGTAGTAGTAGTGACTATAAATGATGACTGGGCTATGGTTGCTAAGGGTGTACGGTGGTAGAGGTGTTTGGTGGTTGTTGCGGCTAGTATTGGCTGACGATGATGCTGGTTAGTGGCAGTGGTAAGCAATGGTGATTGTGTGATAGAGGTTGAAAGTGGGCGTAGTATCGTTGGCAGTGAAGGTGGTTGGTGGTGCATGTGTGATGACAATTAATGGCAGTGCTAGTGCTAGTGCGGTAGTAGTAAATAGAGTAGTAGAAAAAAGATGACAAGATACAATAGGCAAGCTATGATCAAGAGCAATATTAGGACAAAATGGATTTTTAAAAAAAAAACTTTATTTATCTTAACCGCACCAAGTCCAACCAAGTTTGTCATTTCATGTTAACCTCTTTTGCCCATAACATAGATGATACCAGTATATAGGCAACATATAAATTTAGAGAAAGAAAGATATTATTCCAATATTGGGGAGAACTTACTTTACTCTCATTAAAGTACAAAAGAATGAACAATGAGACCCCAAAGACAAAGTCCAGCCATATATTAGCAAATGCATTGTAATTTTCTAATCTCCAATCATCCCGCAGCTGTAACCTGCCAATGTGATGGTCTAGAGATTAACGGTATCATAAATCAATAAATTCATGTCAGGATCTTAAGTGAGATATCTTATAAGATGATTTCAGGGAAGGATTTCACTTAAATATTATTCATTGTTTCATGGAGACAATCACTTTGTCTAGATATGTCGATGCATTAGCAAAAGTAGAGGCTCCAAGGAGATGCTTGGATGTAAAGATAGACTTGACCTAAATATAATATCAACAAACAAGTTGAGAAAAATAGTATGAATCCCTCCACAGCTAATAGGCTGACCTTATTCATATATTTATTGTTAAACTGTACAAGTTACAGTCCAAAGTTCAACAAAAATACAAGTTCTATTCTAACATACATACTAAGGAGAAGAACAAACACTCAGCGTCCTTTGTGAGCAATTTGTACTATAGATTATTTCTTTTTTAGTCCACGCAACCAAATTTTCCACAAGGAAAACACAAAATCTAAGGTAGAGTAGTAAGTTGCAGACTCTCCAACCCAATCCGTAGCTGAGAAGTGGGCTAGGAACATGTGAAAATAGATTATGATTTCAAGAGATAAGTATATTTGCCTTCAAGTATTGAAATTTCCTCTTGACTGTCTGAAGATGACGTGCACGAGGTTGATGAAGAAAGTTGCAGAGGTAATTAGAAAGATTTTATGATAAAAGGAAATATTTCAGGCAAAGGAAAAGTGAAAGTTTGGAAAGGTTTACCTGAGTCAAGTTAACCACTTAAGGATATCAGTAATGTATCTGTATCGGACCAAAAAGTTAGATAATAATAACTTGATGCCTAGTGTGACAACGGATACTTACGCCTTTCACAAAAGATTTGGATTGAATCGATGGGAGTAAGAAATTAAGATCTCTTGGCCTTCGAGAAATATAAACAAGTGGCAATCATAAGATTATTGAAAGGAAAGGAGAGATAAAAGGTTCCAAAAAATTGAAATCATGCATGAGGTGAGTGTTAAAAATTTATCATAATTGAACCTCTTGAATTTCCTCATAAAAGCATTGTATCGCAACTTGTCACGAAAAAAAATAGTGGACACGTCTAATTGGTTAATGAGGAAATCTTTGAAAAATGATAAGGAAAGCACCCAAAAAACCATGTTCATCTTATGATAGCTTCCGGTCTAGCCTAACAAGGTTCAAACACAAGAAAGTTGTGACATAGAGGTTAGTTCATAAATCATGATCTGTTCATTTTTAGAATAGGAACGAACTCAAACTATTTGTGCATAGAAATCAATCATCAAGTTCCAAAATCTCTAAACATCTTTAAGTAGAAAACAAATGTAAATACAGCCTATTTCTGTGAATTTACTAAGTAATAATTATAGATCAAAGATTTAATAAGGAAAATTTGGCAAGAAGTTAGATTGTAGAATTATTTGTGAATAACAACATAGATAGGATAAACAATTTATGAGCTAAAGTATTATAATTTACACATATACACATATGTAGCACTTAGTAGCATAAAAAGTTGGCCAAACGAAACCACCAAGAGGTGTCTTATGTTGGATGTAATCCCTTCACCTCTTCGATTCTAGTTAAAAAGTTCCGGTAGAGAGCACTTCCCAATTAAATAGATGATGGGCAGCAAATTTTGACATTACAAAAAGCAAGGGGGTCAAACAATGCTTCAAAAATAGCTCTTAAGGAGAGGTTTAAGAACTTCAATGCATGTTTTGAAGAAATTTACAGTACCTAGCGCATTGCTCTAATTTACAGAACACATCACTTTTCCAAATCATAATAAGAGAACATATTAAATAAATGTACCAGATAGGAAAAGAAACACAAATGTAATCAAGCCATGTCAAATTTTATTAACTTCACTAATCATGTCTGTAAATACCAAGAAACAAAGAAATAATCACTAATAATCTTCCATGACAGACCCCAAAAAGAACACAAAATTTCATTGTCCCTGTTAGTACTCCCCTTTGCCATCTTTAAATTGACATCCTAAGTCAGACCAACAGATGAACTAAAGGTGCATTATCCCCCTCCAATAACATAAATTAAATTTTCATGTGTTCTACTCCTGAATAATAATTAAAATCAATCTAAGAGTGAAACATAAAGGATCACAGAAAAACATAGCAGTAACACAATCTCACGGATTGAAGCAGCTCTTAGACATTAGCAATCCCCAGTAGTCCCCAACTTTATACCTGGAATCAAAGAATATGAGCATCTCGACAAAATTAGAACACTTGATTATTTTATACTAGAGTTATATCAAGGGTCACATAAGGCAATAATATGATAAGCAAAGCATTTACCTACAATCAGGATCAGACAACCCAAAAAGATTTCATTTAAATACATTATTCCCAATAAATTGTACTATTTGTAAATGTAAAAGATACTTTGAAAATGGGAAATACGATCTGAAGCAGTGTATCGTTAAAGAGCATATCATCATACTATATAAAAGTACTCGTGGTAGCTTTAACAGACATCAATTTATTTATTGTTTAAGTGATACATAAGGTTAATATAATTACAACATTCATACAAAATTACATATTTTCTTTTCCAACATAAATAATTATTTACCATATTAGTGAATTTGTTCTTACATACAGTATTTTGACAATAATTAATTCAAATAATTATAATATGATTCCTTTGAACAGATTATCAACCGTTGTTAATATATATGGACAACAATCCGACCAAAAAAGATGTTAAACCAAGCTGGTCCCATAGGTAATATACAATTTATTCATTCAAGGCTTAGCTTATTTTCACACTATCCCCAAATTTTATAAGTAAATCATCAACTATTGATATAAAAATTATACAAAATGAAATAGGATACTATTACTTGAAATACAGGAACATTAAATTTTCCCTCTTGAGTAACTTTGTGCTTTCTTCACAGCGCTTTAAAAGGAATTTTTCTGAGAAGTGGGTTTTTGATTTACAATTCGTGTAACCTGAGAAATGAGTTTTCAATTTTCAATTCGTATTACCTAGGAAATGGCAGATTGTGATATTGTGGATCTGTGTCTTGATAGAATAAAGGAATTACCGGACAACTAAACTAGCTTCAAGGATTTTTGGTGTTCCATGTTTTCAGTAGACAACTGCATTGTACTAATTTAGGGCTTGGTTCTCTGCTTCTCGAAAGAATTCAAATCTTAGATTCACCTAAGAAATGGGTTTTCAATGTCGTCATTAATCTGAGAAAAGGGTTTGGTATTAAGTTTTTAATGCTTGGTTCTCTGCTTCTCGAAATAAATTGAATCTTGGATTCACATGAGAAATGGGTATTCAATTTGTCCGATTAATCTGAGAAATGGGTTTGGTATTGGGTCATTGATATTTTCTATTAAGAAAGAGAAAAATGTTTTGTTTTGGCTGACTTATGCAAAATATTATGGACGAAATTAATAAGTGATACAATAAATGATTTTTATTCAATAAGTGTTGCCATAGATGCTTCTATGGCGATGGTTTAAAAAAGCGTTGTTATATATATATACCTATTGCAATAGTTTATGTTCAATAGCGACGTTTATAGTGGTAATAGAACTATTATTTTTGGCAACAATTGAAAGCGTTGTTATAGAGTATCTATAGAGACGACTTTGCAACCGTCGCCAAACTGTCCGTTGCAATAGGCCCAATTTCTGGTTGTGTCCACATGAACCGAAGACACCATAGGTGGTTGGGGATTCCCTTGTACCCTTTGCCCTCTATGATACTATGTGCGTTTATATACTTGGGGGATTCCTTTGCACTCCACAAGCACATGCTAATCAAGACCATTCCTCATGTCGGCAAACATGAGTTTCCAGTGTCAACCCTTCGGACTCACACATTCACGGCTATCTAACACAGGTGTGCCAACCTAACCTTGTCACCCCAGAATGTGTTGTTTGGAGAAGCGAGCGAGTTAACGGCGGCATTGTATTACCACCCCCATTATTGCCCAATTAAAATATTTAACACATAATTAAACCATCAATTTCAAGTGTCAATTATTAAGGAGTTAATTAGTGGTATTGTCATACCGACTATAGCTTGCAAGCAATATCATTGAGTTAGATCTTAGGGGATTCCAATGTACCTCACAAACTCTATTACTAAAATTACTTGGGGGATTTTCGTGTACCTCACAAGGTTTAATTCTAACAATCATTTAGGGGATTCCAGTATAGTGGGCAAGGTTTTCAAATCCATCATTAACCATTTTGCCATGTATGCCATGCATTAGTTCAAGTAATAAATCAAACCAAACATTTGTGGGGATTTCGTTTTTTCCCCAAATCCCTTAACCTCTTCATACCAATGCAATAATACAAGTGAACAAACTAACTAGGTGACAAAAGCCATATTCATTGACAATTTCACAAGCATGTTGAGGGCATACAATTTCCAAAACCAAAACCATGTGATTGGGAAATCCACAATACCCTAGAGTTCAATTTATCATTCCCATGCACCTCACAATATTTTAAATCATTAATAAAGCAAGAATATTGCATAAATAACCATGGAAAATAAATTAAATGATCAATCATGTCAAAGCCCTCAATTATACCAAAACCATGAATTTAATATCAATTTATGCCATTAATAAAATTATAAATTCAAGGGGAAGAGTACATTCCCTAATCACCAAAAAACTTTAAGAAAAAAACACCCTTAAGACCCTAGGTGATCATCTCCTTGAACACTAGCCTTGACTTGAAAAGGGGAATTTGAGTGAGACGATTTTTAGAGTGCAAGAATTGATGTTATGTCGTGAAAACTAGTGAAAATAGGTTAATATAGTGTTTAGGGGTCGTTTATAAGTGAAATAACTTCCATACCCCTCCTACCAAGTCAACAAACTCAAAAATTGACAACATTAAAGCATCAGCACATCGCGGAGGGTAATCTTCGCGATAAGCTCTGTGTTGCACCGCTATCGTCGACCATTACTGCCTCCTTAAAAAAAAGCTCATAACTTTTTCTTTGGTTATCAGAATTAGAAAAAATTGATTGCATTGGAAAAAGGACACATTTATCTATAATTTTGTCTATCTTGAGCTCCAAAATTCCGCATATTACAGAAGTTATACTCATTCAAAGTTGAACCTTGTAGAATCAAATTCCAAAATTTGGGTAATAACAAAAGCACTTTTCACTCTAAGTGTTTAATATGAACATTCTTCCCCTCAAAAGAACTTTTCACACTAGGATAATGATCATGATACTTATTTTTATATAGAAACAATTGGATTCAAGTTTATACACGTAAAAATAATTGTTTGAATTCTAGCCCAAAAATGCAGGGTATTACATTATCTTCCCCTTGGAATTATTTGTTCTCGAATTATGGATAGGAATCTTTCTAAGCCTTAGAAGTATGGAACAAGGTATGTAACTTACATATTAAGAATTTTCCCTCAATAAAAACACATATAGGAATTAACAGAAAGAGGCTTCATGGAATCACCAAGTACATTATGTAAGCATGAATCATAAGACAATAAGACCAAGATCGTACAAGGGGTAAAAGACCCAAAGCTCTCCACCCCAAGTAAGAAAATAAAAATAATAAAAATTATACCTATGTCCGCGTCGCGAAACTTATTATGGATTACAGCCTCTGAGATGCGGGGATATCGTAGAGTCTTACTAACTCCGTGGCACAAAACCATTGCGAACCCCATCCAAATATTCCGAAACTCTTTCGGGTTGCCCTTTTAACATCCCCAAACACTATTTAAGTCAAAAATCAATGGTTCAACAAAGGGAAGGTCAAAAATAAAATTATGGAAATTTTAAGGGTCTTACACTGATAGCTCTTAAATATATCAATACTTCTTAACTATGAGTTTAGCTACTAGTACCTCACTTCACCATTTCAATCTACAATCCCCCCCCCCCCCCCCCCCCCCACCCATAAAATAAATTGCAATAAAAGACAGATTCTAACAATACATTGCTTTCATATTTAAGCCTAACCCGAAGTTAAAAGATGCTAACTTAAGCTATGGGGCTCTATACCTTACATCCATCCGTGAATACTAATCCATCCTATCATTGTAGTCAAACAACATCATGCCTTAATCAAGAGTGCTAGCCATATAATATAGTGTTTTGTGTATGTATAAATCACAACATTCAAGCTTATCTTTACTAAACCCACCATATGGATCTCCCCACAAAAAAACTCAATAACCCTTATCACCCTCACAAAGATTTTCACCACATATACCTTTCCTATCTATTCCACATAACAAAAGTTTCACCTCACTCTTCCCTCTTCATTCATAACCTTAGTTCGAGCAGTCACTCCAAAACTTTTCTATAAAATAATCATCCACTCTCTAATATAAAACATTACCATGCTTTCATAACCACTACTATCCTGCACAAGAAAAGTAAGTAAGGGAATAGAATACGAACTTTGAAAAATAGAAGTAATAGTATTCAAATACAACATATTTTTATCGCACTACTCAAGGTGGGTTGTATGACATAAGATATGATCCAATCAGGACTCCATACATCGAAATATTTAGATCATAATTAGAGAGTCAAACAAGGATATGGGTCATATAGAGAACTAGAAACTTATGCATGGACACCATTTGAATATGAGGGGTATTGGCAGAATGTCCTCTTAAATTGAAATAGGAGTAGTTTGCTATAGTAAGAATAGATTTATCATGACTCGCCTTTAAAACTCACCACCATGAGATAATTTAAGATTTGCATCAGCTCCCCCTTAGCTCAAAGGTCACTATCCTGACCTTGAAAGTATATCCCCTTATTAAATCTATACGCGGAATACTCCACACAAGGGGGGGGGGGGGGGGGGGGGGGGGGGTTCACCATACACGACAATGCAAACTTCCATCGACAACTTTAATACGAAGATACTAAATTCTTTCTAGGACAACCCCTTAAGGGAATCTAATCTTAACTTCCTTCAACTCCTAAAGTCATCGCCTTATAACTAATATTTTCATGATTATAGACATCTATGCTTCTAAACACTCAACATTCAATTTTCAACTCCTTAGAATACTAGCATTATACCTCTAATATCATAACTCCATAATTAAATAAAATTTTAAAGCTATACTAGGGGGTCACATAGTCTACCCATTTCACCTTCAATTCAGCTCTACATAACACCTTAATATTAGTCTAAACCAAAGATTTAATACCCCGTGCATTTTCCTAGCTTCTCATCTCAAGAATAATACTCCTTCAACTACTTCAACAACTAAATTTAACCTCTTACTAGGATTTCACTAGAACACAATGTATTCATCTATTTATATACTAATATGATATTTGTCACGCCCAAACCAGGGCCTGGTCGTGATGGGTATCTCAAGTATGTCGGGGACCAGAGATCACCCCTTACACCTAACCAACCATCACAACATCCTCACTGTTGGATAAATTCCAAATATATAACAAGATAACATAAGGATTAGATTAAAGATATTTATACCATGTCTATAATCCATTAACTAAAAATCGGCCAAATGACCTACCAACAACACCTATGACCACAGTAATCTAACAAAGCCTTCTAAACAAAGGACTGAAACTTAATATCAATAAAGTCTAGGGATATGCTCCCGACTATAGCCAAAGCAGTTCTAAATAATTTGAAACATAAGAGACTAAAACATGAAATATAGACTTTCGACGTATGGAAGCTCACCATTTCGAACTCATGAATGGACCCAAAAGATGAATCACTATGCAGGAGAAGTACAAGTATGGCCAATTCTTGCATCGCAGGATACAGATTGCGAAGACAATTAATAGAGTGAATGCTAGCATGTAACTCAGGAAAAAAAATAACATAATGCCATGATCAACAGTTTCAAACTCATTTAAAATCCAAAGCACATAATCAAATGCATATATATATATATATATATATATATCGCATGTTGGGATAAGGAATAAGGTTTAACATGCACTTTAAAACTTTAACCTGGATTGTGTAGCTCAACCTTTATATAATAGTACTCAAGGCCTATATTAGGCCCTAGCTGTCACCCCTTGGTCGGGCCCCAGCACGTGTAGCTGCACGAACCAGAGAATAATCTCATATATAAGCACATAGGGGACTCAAACCCTCCAACATATACAAATTTTAATTAAGTACCCAATTACATAATGATTTATAGGGGACTCAAACCTCCCTAACCATGAAATAACAATAAAGAAGACTCAAACCTCTTAGGACACTTTAACCCTGGCATCGGGAAATGCAGTTTCTAATATCGGTCACTCGGACCTCCACTTAAACAACTCAGATACACAACCCTTATTAGAGCTCAATTAAAATAATTTTCACATATTCCCATTCAATGAACCACAATACACTTATAGGCATACATTGTTGGTATCGTCATACCAACTGCACTTCCAAGGTAACACATCATGCTAAAATAATTTCCATTAATTTTGGAAGAACAACTACCTTTGTTCATTAATACACATTGGGGACACCGACTCCCTTTGCTTATTACATCATACCATTTTATTTCAAAAACTTCTTTATATTATGCAATAATTTAAGACTAGTTCAATTTGACAAATTCCTATAGTTCTTATAATTAAAATTAATTTCTCCTTATGGGGTTGGGGCCATCACCACTTCAAATGTCTCAAGTTTGGGAAAATCACAATTCCCTAGTTCATTCACCATACTTATGCATCCACAAGTTCAAAACCATATTTAAAGCATGGAAATCATAAATAAATTATGAAAATTCATAAACATTAAAAAAAAATTGTTTCAAAAACATCATAAGAATCTCATCAACAATAGTTTAAATCACATGCCTTTAAAAAATTAAAAATAAGGGAAGAGTAATATGCCTGTAATAGTAAGATGAATAGAGAGAAATCACCCTTGAGAGCCCAATTGATTAACCTTTTGAAAACCCTAAGTGATCTTGACCTTGAGGATTTAAGAGTATTATGAGAGGTTATTTGATGTGTTGATGATAGCTAATTATAGCCTAAGGAAGTTATAAGATGTGGGTTTTAAGTTGGACAAGAGGGGATGTGTACAAAATGCCCTATACTTAGAAGCTGGAAAAGGCTGCCTTTGGTTACGAGTTAACCCCTTGACTCATACCCATAACTTATAACTCTTGACCACGAGTCGTAACTAAGATTGTGAATAGACCCCCATACACTTCCCACCTAAAGACTCCACCAACCAATTTATAATGAGATATTACTACTCATAAGGTCTAGTCATGAGAAACACAGAACCCAAATAAATTGAACACTGGACATCCCATGATTTGAACCTACGACTTATGACATATTCTTATAGCTCTTAGTGAGCCACTCGTACTCGGAGAAAAGTCTAGCCTCAAACTTACTGGTTTGGTTATGACTCATCCCAACAACTCGTCAGGACACCCTATGACTTCAGGGATATATTCATAACCATGGTAGTGAGCTCAAAGCTCAAGAAATTTTTAAGGACCAAAAGTATGAGGAGTTCTAATATTCAAGCCTACCATACACTTTATTCATTTAACCTAAGGTACTTATCCATCTAATGATTTAGACACTATTTCTACTTTAACACTAGACCTCATATGTATATCACAATTACACACTCAAATATTTGATAAGTCATCAACCTAAGCTCGTTTACACTTTACATCAACCCGATAAATTCACTCCCCCTTATCTTGCATCACTATCCTCAAGCTATTATTCTTATTACTACAATCAGCATCTAAAGTTCAACTTATTGTCTAGCAACAATCATGGGCCACCTACAAAATATCAAGCATAATATACTAGTCCACCAAATAGATAAATCCACCTAATTTACTTATTTAACTTAACTTAACTATGGCCTACAAGCACATTCTTTCTCACCACATTACTACTACACCGAATATTTCTTACATGTTTTCTCACATACCAAACCAACTTACAACTACAAAATAATAATGGGGACTTAGTGCATTAAAACCACCTAATAAAGATAGTCTATCTTAATCATAATACCTAACTCATCGTATTATATAGAATATTCACCTCTCTCATATCGCATCCACCTCCCTATGTATACACCCAACTATCTTCAAGATTCTATAAGATATACCGAGACCCCCTTCTTGCTATTATCTCCCCAAGATAACATCAAAATCTAGAAGGTTAGCTCAATCAAATCTACTAATTTTTTCCTACAACCAACAGATCCCACATAACCTCTATAGACCTTTCTAGCAATTAACAAGTCACAACTGGGGTAGATATAGGAAAGGAATCCAAAATACACTTAGAATTGAAATCAAATTGATCATCCACAAATAGAATCACATAAAATTTCTAATGTACTAGTGATGACATCAGGAGATATGTTAGGCTCCTGATGGGTGTGAGAGCATAGAAATAGTTCCAACCAGTTTTGGTACTAAAGGTGGCACCTTTTGGTATAAAAGCCAACGACGTGGCAGCTGAAATCCTATTTTCTTTAGTGTTGAAACTTGTGGGGCACTCCAACTGCATGTGGCCCAACTGGCCATAATTAAAACACCTATTATTTCTCTCATCACAGACCCCATAATGCACCCAACCACAAAACCTACAAGGAGGATAAGGCGTGGCTAACTGAGCTTCAATAGTCCAAAAATAATGTTCACCATAAGACTGAGGATAAGGATCACTGACAACTTTATTGGAACTCCCCTGACTCCTCTTCTCAACCCACTTTTTTCTATCTATCATAATTGTATTGATACCCTCTACACTGAATATCAGGACTTCTTGTCCTGTCTGCCACTAACCCTTTCTTACTTCTCTCTTATGGAAAGGCCACTATCTAGGTCAACAGATAAATGGATTGGCAGAACTTAGCATTAGTAATATATCCTTAAGGTGATTGAGTATAATTGTCACCCTTAGGAATAGGGTTAGTGGAGATAGGTAGGATACCAAGTTGATAGTCAAATGCAGTGACCCCTAACTAGGTCATTACCCCAAAAGTTTATAGTCAAAATTAGTCAAATCCTATGTATATCATCAAATACAAATTCATATATATATATATATATATATATATATATATATATATATATATCACATACCGGGAAAGCAAACAAGTCTTAGTATGAACTTTAAAACATTTAACTTTGGTTGTGAAGTGTTGACATTATAAATTTACCTATGGTATATATGGGTCCAGTGTTCCCCCTAGACGGGACCCAATATGTGTTTGACGCCCAAATTAGAGATACCATGGTGGCGGGAATTCCCTTTTACCATTCGTCCTCTATGATACATATGTACATGCATATACTTGGGGGATTCCCTTGTACCCTACAAGAACATGTTCATCAATACCAATACTTATATCGGCAAACATGAGTTTCCAGTTTCAACCTTTCGAACTCACACCTTCACGGCTAGCTATCATAACCCCCATTATTGCCCAATTAAGACATTTAACACATAACCAAACCACCAATTCCAAGAGTTAATTACTAAGGTATTTACTAGTTGTATCATTATATTGACTATAGCTTGATGAAAATGTCATTAAACTAGATCTTAGAGGATTTCCATGTACCTCGCAGACTCTATCATTAAATTTACTTGGGGGATTCTCGTGTACCCCATAAGGTTTTCATTCTAACAAATATTTAGGGGATTCTCATGTACCTCTCAAGGTTTTCAAAACCATCATTAACCATTTTTACCATTTATGCGATGCATTAGTTTAAGTAATAAATCAAATCGAACATTTTTGGGGATTCCATTGTACCCCAAATCCATTAACCTTTTCATACCAATGCATTAATACAAGTTAACAAACCAACTAGGTGACAAACACCATATTCATTGATAATTTGACAAATATGTTGAAGGCATACAATTTCTAAAACCAAAACCAATTAATTGTGGAATCCACAATATCCCAGAGTTTAATTTACCATTCCCATGCACCTCATAATATTAAAAATCATTAATAAATCAAGAATATTGAATAACTAACCTTGAAAAATTAATTAAATGATAAATCATGTCAAAGCGCTTAGTTATGCCAAAACCCACAAATAAAACCATGAATTTAATATCAATTTATGCCATTAATGAAATTATATATTCAAGGGAAAGAGGTACATGGATGAATCATCAAAAAAACTTAAAGAAAACAACGCCCTTTGGACCCTAGATGATCACCTCAAACGCTATGCTTGACTTGAAAAGGGAATTTGAGATAGAGGATTTTTAGAGTGTAATAATCGATGTTATGTCGTGAAAACTAATGGAAATAGGTTAATATAGTGTTTAGAGGTTATTTATAAGTTAAAGTACTTCAATACACCTTATCCCAAATCAACAAACCTAAAAATTGACAACTTTAAAGCATCAGCGCGTCATATAGGGTAATCTACGTGATAAGTTTTACGTCACACCGCTATCATGAACCCTTACTGTCTTCTCACAAAATAACTTTTTTCTCAGGTAATGGATTAAGGAGAAATAAGATGCATTGGTAAGAGCACAATTTATCTATAACTTAGTGGGTCATTAACCAAAAAATTCTATATATTACCTAAGTTATACATGTTCAAAGTTGACCGTTGTAGAATCTAATTCCAAAATTTGGGCGATAATAAAAGTTCTTAACTCCACTTCACTCTAAGTGTTTAATATGAACACTCTTCCCCTCAAAAGCACTTTTCACACTATTATAAGATCATGACACTTATTTTTATATATAAATAATTGGATTCAAGGTTATACACATAGAAATAATGGTTTGAATTGTAGCCCAAAAATGTGAGGTGTTACAATTACAATATGCTAAATACATCATTTTTCATGTTCATGATTACTTCAGATTCTGCATGCACTATTATTTTAAAATTACAATGACTTGAGCATATCCTTTATTAGTACATGTACCATCTTATATTTTAGTGCCTTTTAATTAGGAGTAGGACTTAACATCGAGCGAACCTAGGGATAAAGCTACACCCATCAGTAGAGGACTGAGAGCTTTAGTAGATGTCCCTAAGTTCTATAACTATGTATCTAGTGTAGGTTATAAGATATTACCCATCATTTTAGGACTAACACTCTCTTAGGGATCACCCATCAGTTTAGGAAGGATACCCTAGTCCTTCGGGACATCAACTTTATTGGATTAAGATCGCCAGCCATGTGTTGGTAACCCTGGTAAGGTACCAGTACACTTCCAAATTGGGTTATAGGTTGGACCCCGATTAGCTAAGATTGGTGCATGTCGATTGCATGATAGCTCCCATAATTCCAGTTTAGTACTCAGCTTAAATCAATTTAGGTTTGCATAGACAAGTGTTTAGTTACCAATTATTCAGTCAGTTAGTTTTATAGATTATTTAGTTCATTCTTTACTTGGTCTTGCATTTATTTTTCATGTTCATGCTTTCATGCTCATTATTTTATACATGATATATGTTATAGTTTTGTAGCCTATTTATCTTTAACTTGAGATTTGCATATAATACTTATTTTTCTACTGCTTTCTAGCTTATATAAATATTTTTAGCTCATGATTTAGAAATTCTACTACTCTTATATGTAGTTTTTACATACATCCATGATTTAAATGCATATTTTAGCAAATAACTTATGTCCTCAGTTTTAAAGCATATATCAAGTATTTCTATTATTTACTACATGTGTTATGTACTCAGTACATCCAAAGTACTTACTACATATATGTGTTTATGGATACATTTCTTTATGATGTAGGTACCATATGTAGTCCACACACCAGGGTAAGACAGATTGTAGCTTTCAGCCAGTATGTGATGAGTTCTCTTATTTTGAGGACTCAAGTCAGTTGCAATTCCTGTATTTAATTTTTCTTATTCATATGAATTAATTTGGGATAGTTGAAAGCATGTTCTATCTATCTATAATCAGTATAGTAGAGGCTTCATAGATGGTCAGTCAAATTTAGTATTTGTAATTTAAGTTCCTCTCTCTCTTTCTAAGATTTTAGTATTGTAAATTTTGATAAGTTATGTATTGAAATGGATTATCCCATGATGATTATGCTTCTTCTAAGTTATTTACATTTATATATATATATACATTAAATCAGTTACTCAAGTATCATGGCAGTACATAGGTTAGATTGGGATTACTTGTGGTTCTAATAACTATGTCATGACTAGGGGATAGTCTTGGGTCATGAAAAACTTGGTATTAGAGTACAAGGTTCAAGTGTCCTAGGATATCTTTAAATTCGTGTCTAGTAGAATCTTGCAGAATGGTATAGAGACGTCTATACTTTCCTTCAAGAGGCTATAGGGTATTTAAGAAATATTTTTCTTCTTTCATATCTCAGATCTTGCAGTAAAGATATTTACTATGAAAATTATTTAGATCTTTACATTGATCCATTCATGAAAATTCTTGCTTATTCTAAAGGTAATAGAGATGGTCAAGCTTAAATTCTCATTGATAGAGTTTTTTCAGAAAAACTCTAGAAATAGTAATGAGATGACATGCAGGCTCAAAAGATCCCATCAGTGCCTTTATGTTTAAAAATTTAAAAGATTTCATTAATATTTATTAAAATAATTCACTAAGCCATAGTCAGATGTGACCTTAGCTCTCTTCTTAGAATCCTATGATCGCATATGACCTAGAGTTAGAAGAATGAACCTAAAAGTTTAGCAGCAGTATAGTGGGGAGATTGTTTATCTGAATTTAGTAGATTATGTATCCATGGAGCCGGAAAGGTGTTATGTAGTTTATTTAATAGCATTTTGAGAGATATTTCTCAGTTAAGGGAGACTTATAGTATGTTAATGCTTAGGTCAAGATTGAGATTAGGAAGTAAACATAATAATAGAGGAGCTTTTTAAGGTTGAGTATGTTCATAAAATTTTGTGTGTATTAGTGTTTCTTGATTCCTAATCAGTAGTACTAAGTTAGTATAGTTCATTAAAAGTTTGGGGATATTGACGTTAAGTGTTAGAATCTAAGTTTGAATTGTAGATGACTAAGCTAAAAAGTGTTTGAAATTCGAGATGGTGTGAACTCAGAGTATGGTGATAATCTTGAAGATTCTAAGTTAGTAAGTGTTACGTTATTATATGATAACTATTTAGGCTATAGAAAGTTAAGAGTTCTATCTTAGAAAGAAGTACTAGAAGAGGGTTTTATTCTTTAAGATATAGTTTATTAGGGTGAGTTTATTATTTATGTGTATTGTTATATCTCGGAGTTTAGAGTAGAGTGGTTGCAGATTAGTTTAAAGTTTATTAAAGGGGTCTACAGACTTAGAATGATGGATTAAATCTAAAGGTGAGCTAATAGAAAAAGGAACCAAGTCAGGCTCTCAGATTATAGTAGTGATGCTAGTGACTTCTGGAACAATAGTAGGGGAGGAAGATATCTGACCCATTCTTAAATTGGCATAAATTTTTTTATTTCAGTCATTAAAATACCTACTCAAGCCTTATAAGTCAGTTCTATGATCATAGCTCATATTCAAGCACTTTATATAAAATCATGCACACTCCCAGTTACTAGCATAAGGAGTTCTAGTTCACTCAAAAGTATAAATCATATTGCATGAATTTATGAACTTCAAACTTAGGTCATGCAGCTCATGACTCATGTGCTCATGTTTTACAGAATGCTCAATTCCTAGAACTCATGGTACATCCTTAATGACTAGTGAAAAATCATAATATGTCATCTATGTCCTTATTTTAGATATCATTAATGAATCCATATCTTGATACTCTACTCTTCAGGTCTTAGTTAAGTGTCAAGGTTATGTATAGTATCCTTTCATGCTCCAGATCTTCATGTTCTAACCTTTCAGTGACCTCGCCTTATGTGAATATAGTGGTGATGGAAATAAATGAACAGTGGTTTATATGGGAGAGAGTAAATGTTTCTTATTAGGGAAGGATTGTCGTGTGCTTGCTTTATCTAAGGCTATAAGTGTGAAGGAAGATTGAGGAAAAGCTTTGGTAAATTTCATGATTTGTTAAGAATTCCATGTTTGTCTTCTTAAGAAAAGTGCAAGAATTTTGTTATTGATAGAGGTGTAAGAGAATACGGAAAAATTCATAGGTAAGTTGGTTGCCTAGAAGTTTATATGCGGTTATAATGATAGGGTTGAATATCCTGCTGGTATAGAAGTAGATGAATGTATTGTGCATTAGTAAATTCCTAGTAATAGGTTAAAGTTAGTTGTTAAAGTGGTAAGGAGTGTTATTCTTGAGATTATAGGCTTTAAAACACATAGGATATTGAATCTATGGTTTATAATAGTATTATGGTGTTATGTGTGGTACCTTGTGACTTTGAGTAGGCTTGAAAAAAATGACAAAATTTAGTTTAGCTCAGACTTTAGTAGATGGAGTTATCAATGCCGATTAAAGATTATGAGTGGCGTCAAATAAAGGAAAGTATTTAAGAAAAAAGGCATAGTTGAGGGAGTATTTGAGAAGTAGGGATAAGCTTGAAAGTTAGCAGTTGCATTGCCTAAGGCATAGTAATTCTATCTTAGCTTATGTTTTATTGTCCTATATTCTATTTTATAGAGTTATAGCCATGTTGCGATTCCTTATTCAAATATCTTGGTTAGATCATGCCTAAAATGCTTTGCTCCCTAATGTTATTAGAACTTCTTAGAAAGAGTGTTGGAGAAATAGTCCAGTTGAGTATAAACTTTCAATATGATTTAGTGTGTATATCTAGCAATTCAGTTTAGCAATCAGATAGATAAGATCCTATAGTTTTCCATCTTTCTAGCTATACAAAGTTTCATGAGTATGGTTATTACATGAGTTAATTTATTCATATCCATGCAAATTACAAATTTAGTTTAGTCCATTATCATGTCTCTAATTTAGATATTTAGTCACAATTCAGTTCATAAGTGTTCAGTCCATGATATTAGTTTTCCTAGTATTCCAGCTCAGACATTGTAATACCCATTGTACGACCTTAGTCTCGTTGTCTCATGATTCGTGCTTACATAATGTACTTGGTGATGTGATGAAGCCCTTTTATTTTGATCCCTCATGTTTAGTTGAGGGAGAATCACTAATGTGAAGTTACATATGTATTACATACTTCTAAAGCTTCAATAAGTTCCTACCCATCATTCGAGGATGAATGAATCCAAGGGGGATATAATGTAACACCCCATATTTTTGGGATAGAATTTGAACGATCGCTCCTATGTGTATAAACTCTAATCCCATGATTTATATAAGAATATATCTGTCATGATCACTTATCTAGTGTGTAAAGTTCTTTCGAGGGGAAGAATTTTCATAGGAAACATTTTGAGTGAAGTGGAGTTAAGAATTTTTTATTCAACTAAATTTTTGGTATTCGATCCTACAAGGGTCAACTTTGAACCTGTGTAAATTTTGTAATATATGAAATTTTGGAGCTCACGACACACCAAATTATATATAAATATCTCATCTTTCCAACTCATCAGATTTTGCCTTAGTCCGATACCCAAGAAAAAAGTTATGAGCATTTTCGTGAGAAACCAGTCAGGGTGTACGATTTCAATGTGGCACTGACCTTTTTCTCCACGATTTTTAGTATAGAACGGACCTTTTTCATAAATGCTAAATCCCGTGTTTATCTTTAGTTTTTAAAGGTTAAACAAGTCATTTACGTCCTAAACTATCCTATGACTGATATAAAGATGATTATATCATTCCATAACCCTAAATATATCAATACATGATCCCTTTCCTCCCAAATTTGCAAGAACACCAACCAAGGGTTTCTTTTAAGAGTTCACCTCCCAAGGCTCCAAATCTAAGTCCCCCTTTCAAGAATTTGTGAAAATCAGTTATGTGGGTATTCATTGAGGATCTTCTTTCATCCTCATACTCTAATTATGATTTTATTCATGAATTTTACACATTCCATAACCTAGGATTCTATCCAATTATTACTCCAAGCTTGAATTCAATCTCCCGTGATATAAAATTTACTTATAAGCATGTTTTAGTGATTATTAATGACTTCTTAGGAACATGATATATCTTTCATTTTATTCTCATGTCCAAACATGATTTACGTGTTATTATTCCAAATTTAAAGCATATGATCAAGTTATGTCATGTTTTTAAGCTTTCTCAATCCTCAAGTTTAATCCTATTTTGATTTTAAGGGTTTCATGAAAATTATTAATTCCATGATTCCTTCATTTAATTCTTGAATTCTTCCATGAAATAATGTTCCCTCATAATTTCAAGTAATCGTTCGTACTCTAATCATGATGATTTGATACATTGATAAAATTGTTGAATTCTTGAGTTTAAGTCATGAAATTTTCTATCATGTCATTACAATAAAATCAACATATTTAATCATATTATCTTCCATGCTGGTGGGTTATGAACACCCAATAACTAGTTGATCTTGCATGTTACAATTTTTAAGAGTTCAAGTTAATCATATCATGTTTATTTATAAAGTTTATAAAGTTTTCATAATTAGCACTCACCAGTGTTACATCATCCTAAATACATTATTTAACATGTTCATGATTACTTTAGATTTGGCATGCATTGTTATTTTCAAAATATCATAACTTAAGCATATCTGTTATCAGTACATATACCAGTATATGTTTCAGTGTCTTTTAGGTGGGAGTAGGACTTAGCACCAGGCGAACTAAGGGATGAATTCCCACCCGCCATTAGAGGAATTATACCTTTAGTAGAAATCCCTAGTTCCAGAACTACGTAGCCAACATAGGTTATGAGATATCACCCACAAGTTTAGGACTAACACCTTAGTTCTAGACATCATCTTTGTTATATACATATCATCATCCATGTGTTGGTACCCCTAGAAAGGTACCAACATCGTTCTAATTGGGGTTACAGGTTGGACCCTAACTATCTCAAATTGGGGCATGTCGGTTACATGATGGCACCCACAGTTTTAGTTTAGTACTCAGGTTATATTAGTTCAGGTTTGCATAACCAAATGTTCAGTTTACCAACTTAGTTTTACAGATTATTTTAGTACGTGCTTTACTTGGTCTTGCATTCATTTTATATGTTCATACTTTTATGCTCTGTATTTATACAAGATCCATAGTATGGTTTTGCAACCTATTAAAATTTAAGTTGATATTTACAAATAGTACTCATGTTTCTACCGCTTTCCAGATTATAGAAATATTTTCAGGTCATGATTTAGAAATTTCTCTATGTCTGACAACTTATACTCATAACCATGATTTAAATGCATATTTCAGCAAAAAGCTTATGTCCTCAGTTTTAAAGTATATATTAGGTATTTCCATGATTTACTACATATCTCACATACTCAGTACATTCCAAAGTACTGACCACATATATGCATTTGTGGATACATTCCTTAATCATGTAGGTACCAGATTTAGTCCACACACTAGGGTCATAAAAATTGTAGCTTCCAGCCAGCAAGTGATGAGTTCTCTTAATTCGAGGACTCAAGTTAGTTGCAGTTCTTGTATTTTATTTTTCTTATTCGTATGTATTGATTTGGGATAATTGGAGGCATGTCCCAACTATATATAGTTAGTATGGTAGAGGCTTCATAGTTAGTCAGTCAGAGTCGATATTTGTAATTTATTTTTTCCCCCCTCTCTCTCTCAGATTTCAATGTTGTAAACTTTGATTAGTTATGAATTGAAATATCTTAGCCCATGATGATTATGCTTCTGCTAA